>NC_041384.1:314890668-314938347 GCF_002162155.2 Triticum dicoccoides
TGACCCTCGCGCTCCGGAAACCCAAGGGAAAAAGGCTTAGGTTGCTAGGCAAATGTAAAACCAAGGTTGGGCCTTGCTGGAGGAGTTTTATTCAAAGCAAACTGTCAAGGGGTTCCCATAACACCCAACCACGTAAGGAACACAAAATCAAGGAACATAACACCGGTATGACGGAAACTAAGGCGGCAAGAGTGGAACAAAACACCAGGCATAAGGCCGAGCCTTCCATCCTTTACCAACTATATAGATGCATTAATTAAGCAAGAGATATTGTGATATCCCAACATATCCATGTTCCAACATGGAAGATACTTCAGCTTCACCTGCAACAAACAATGCTATAAGAGGGGCTGAGCAAAGCGGTAACTTAGCCGAACAACGGTTTGCTAGGAAGGTGAGTTAGAGGCTTGACATGGAAATATGGGAGGCATGATATAACAAGTGGTAGGTAGCGTGACATATCAGTAGAGCGAACAACCAGCAAGCAAAGATAGAAGTGATATCGAGGGTATGGTCATCTTGCTTGAGATCTCGCAAGGAAGAAGAACGTGTCCATGAAGAAGACAATCGGACGTAGTCGAACGGATCCTCACAACTTCAGAACGAAACCGAAGCTAACGAGGGAAGCAACCCGGAAAGAAGCAAGCAACATAGTAAACAACCATCACATAAACATGGCATGATGCACAATCAAGTATGGTGCATGTCCGGTTTAAAGAGGCATGGCATGGCAAAGTGCAACAAACAACACTACAAGTTAAGTGGAGCTCAATATGCAATGAGTTACATATTGACGAAACACCACATGACTTATTTAGTTCTCTCCCGTTGTTGTACCCAACAATGTTAAATGTTGTTAAACATGGCAAGAGGTGAAGCATAAGTAAACTAACTAATTAGGCAAGTTTAAATGAGGCCGGAACAACAAACAACAATTCTGGAAAATCCTCATGTGCATATTTTAGATTTGGTACTGATCTGCCCTAAACCATATTTTAGATTTATTAGACATGCAAGATGAGTGCACCATGTTAAACTAGGCATTTTTCCACCCCATTTACATATATAGTTTATTAAATTTGGAGCTATGATTATTTACTTATGAAACAAATCATTTTAACATGGCATTTACGCAAATTTATCAAACAACATTTTTAACATGGATGAAAGTAGGATATTATGAACTAGACGAAATTCTAAGCATTTTACATGTAAAGTTTGTTTTAAACCGATGCACGGTTATTTAGTTGTGAGCATATCAATATGATGACATTTTTTTGTAAATATGCAATGACCGAGAAAATTGATAAATTCGTAGAACCAAAAAAACGCCTATGGGCCGGAACCGGAACAGAGCAGTGCACAGGGGCGGGCCTGCTCACCAGACCTCATGGGCCAGTCGGTGGAGGCAGCCGGGCAGGCTGGCTGGGCGCTGCTGGGCCTTGGGAGGCTGTGGTCAACGCGAGCGGTGGGCCAAGGCCCACGCGCGGGAGGCGTGCGTGTGGTCGCACACGCACACTCGTGCAGGCAGGAATGGCGACGACCGGTGGCGGGGTGGCGCTCCGGCGGTGGGGCGGTCCGGCAGATGATGGGGATGGATGCGGGGGTGGCGGATCCAGGCAGCTCCAGCCTAGATCTAGCCGTAGGAGGCATGGCGGCGAGTTCCATCGGGCGGCCATGGAGGAGCTCCTGCAGGAGAGAGAGAGGGGTGGTGAGAGGGGAATACGAGGGAGAATCAGAGGGAGGAGGAGAGGAACATGGTGGCGGGGTCCGGCCTGGGTGTCCTCTGGTGGCGGCTCTGGCAAGGCCGCCGGTGAGGACGGGGTCGGGCGGCTCCAAGAGCTCGATCGGGAGTTCCTCTCCTCGATCCCGCTCGGGGCAGGAGGACGGCGAACGGTGGCGGCACGACGCAGGCACCTCTGGCCCAGATCGGCCCGGATGGGCCAGTTGCGGGCTGCGGTGGGCCATGACGGTGGAGAGGGGGCTGCGAGGCGACGTGGCGGCCTCTTAGTGGGTAGGAGCGACACTGGGTGGCGGCGCGACCACTCGCATGGCGCCAAGTGGCGGGGACGTGGTGGCTGGCACGAAAACGGAGGGGAGTGGTGGCGCTGATGATTGGGGCGACGCGGAAAACAAGGAGGGGGTTAGGAGGCTGCCAAAAATGGAAGGGGAGGGGGTTTAAATAGGAAAGGAGGCTAGGATTAGGCTTTGGAGGGGTTTCTGGAGCATTTCGGAACCCCCAATCAGGATCATGCGTGTTCGGACAGAGGGGGGGACTAGGTGGGGTTTGTGGGCTGTGTAGGAGGGTTAGGCTGAGAGGAGAGGGGAGAGATGCAGCCCGGCACGGGTTTTCGGAGACCGAAAGCGTCCGACGTTTGACCGGCTATAATACCGCTATGAGTTTAACGGTTGGGCTGTCAAACGAGCTCTAAATGCGATTAAACTTGGCAGCCGGCCTACCTACAACATAACAAGGCCGCACGCCAACTCTCATCCCATTCCGTGAACATTTTCCGGCCACTTATAAAATAATATTTTGGACGTGCCGCGAGCGCGTGCAAGTGTGTATGGGCTCAGAACGGACAACGGAAGGAACTAGGAGACCCAGACGAATGCAAGTTTTGAAAACATGCAGATGCAATGCAGATGATGACATGGCAAGATGCAACACGCAAGCGAATGACAAGGCAACAACAGCGAATAACTGGAAGACACCTGGTGCATCGGTCTCGGGGCATTACAACACTCGACCACTACGAGAGGATCTCGTCTCGAGATCTAAGGATGGCACCAGAGAGAAACAGAAGAGGAAGAGAAGAAGTAAAACTAAGTTGCTTCTTTGACAAATGAGTGAAACCAAAGAACCTTGGGAGGTTGAACAAATTGAAAGAGAGAATACAACGAAGTTGAACAAAGTTGAAAACACTCTGTTAGAAAAGAGGAACAAGGAACATTACTAGAACCTTGGAGGTTGCAAAGCTTTGAATGACGATCACAATGGACAAGAAGGAATTAAAACTACTCTGGTTGAAACGAGATAAACAAGGAACAAGGAACAAGGAAGAACAAATTTGGACAGCACTCCGGTTGAAAAGAGATGCAAGACTTGATAAGATGAAAAGAACTTGAATGGAGGACATGGCACTCCAGTTGAATGGATAAGCAAAGGAAAGAACATGATCTTTGAAAAAATGGGATGATGGGTCGAAGAGTGCAACATCACAATGCTTCCGGAATGACCGAATAGAAGCTAGATCGTTAGGAAGAAAGAAAGTAGAAGAAAATGGTAACTTGTATCACCAATGGATTTGAAGGCATCCTTAGAAGCAAGGATTGAATATAGTTGTTGAAAATTAAACAACAAAAGAATAAGTTTGTTGTGGGCTTATGGAAAACGTTTCAAAATTATGAGGTGAAATTCTGCCACTAACGGAAACAATAGATTGGATTGATATGAACAAGGAGACGAGAAACTTATTTCACCGGGAAGATAAAAGAAGAACTTGGGTCATTTATAAGCACCATAAATAGCAACAATCCTTAGGGAAAGCTTTAGGTGAAATATAACCCAAGATAACTCCAACGAAGAGATTGATGGATTGAGAAGAGCTCATGCTCGAAGAAATCGATGGGTTTAACTATCTCATGAACGAATTGAAAAAAATGATGGGTTTAAAATATGTCATTCCCGACAACTTGTTAATCATGAAACTCGAAGGGAAATTGTCAAGAATGACATAACACCATCTCAAAATATGAGATATGAAAGAATTGCACTTCGGAATGCAAGATGAAGAATGCTTGACCTCCTCAAAACCAAAACATGTGTTGAGCACCATGTTTATCTTTGAGTATAGCTTGCCCGATCAAAATTTTAAGAGAAAATCTTGAAGAACAATTGAAGAATGAACAAAATCCTTGATGAGCCACCTTGTTGTAGAGTCTCCATGAAGAACTCCGGTAATAAAAGGATGATAAAAATAAAGAAAAATTGAAAACACAAGGTGAACCGTTGCAAGGATTTAGATGGAGCTTCGCGATGATATGACCGAGAAAACTTGGAACTCCGAAAAGAAAGATGAGCAATTGAAATCAAGAATTTGGATGAACCTCCGGAATAAGGAATTAAATCGCCTTGAGGAAAATAAGAATAACATTTATTGTATGTTTATCCTTCATCAAATTAAATTGATGACAATCAATGGATTTGGCATACTACTTATTCTCGTTGAAAAGGATTAAAGAGAGATATAGCGCAAGCTCAATGGGCCACCAATAGGATTTGACCAACGAATAAATTGATATGATAATGAAGGAAGATGAATCTTGAACGAACCACCGTAAAGATTGAAAATGGAAGTAGCAAAGGCACAATTCACCGGGAAGAATTGGAAAATGAACGAAGATACTTGAGAGAATTTAGATACAAGTGAAACAAAGAGATCACGAGCTGACTAGAGAATATTTGAATGATGCACCGGTAAGATTTGGAGAACAAGAGCTGAAGGCTGGAATGAATAATTCTGAGATGATGTGCTCCAGAGAATCAAACTGAAAAGACTCCTAAATTGCTCCGGATGGTGAAAAGAATTCTCACAATCGAAAATAATTATGAGAGGAAGGCATAACACTAAAAGCATGAATCTTCGAGAGAACGAACCAAGATTTAGAGGAAAACACTTCTTCGGTCTTCAAATGTTGAGAAAGATGCTGAGAAACAACACCATGAATTTGTTGAGGCACTCTGGAATGAAGAATAGAAAGGTTGAGCCAACAATGAAAAGAATTTGTAAGATCTTGGAGAAAGACATATGACTGATGATAATCCATTCTTACGTCAAACTTCAAAAAGAATTTGAGAATAGCTCCAGAAAAATAGAAGAGTTAGGTAAGAACCTGGGAAAAGACCTGTGGGTTAGGGCCCACTCAAAAGATACACCATTGAAAAGATTGCTTAGGAAGAGATAAAGCATCGGTTGATTTGAACGTCTTGAATGAGGTAACAACCTTGAAATAGCTCAAACAGATTAAGAATGGAAACATGAATCTTTTGAGATATCTTCGGCACGTCGGATATGATCGACAAAGGAAAAGATATGATCGACAAAGCATGAATTGAATCCACCGGAGAAGAAAAGAATGACGAATGATGCACTTGAAGATTCCTGAGAATCAACGGATAAGAACATTGAAAGAAAAGAATGAAGAGACTTCACATCCATAAGATGGATACTTGTTAAGAAATCCGAGTCCTTGAAGAAAAGGGTTGGGAGGGTGGGAAAACAAAGACAACTTGGGACGGATGAAACACACACCGTTGACAAAAACTGAGATTGGATCTTGCAAATGGGGAAAATGATAGGATCATCTTGAAGAGAATGGCACCAGTTGGAAAGAATTGACATGACAATCTCGATGATCATGAAGGATTAGCATCCACATAGAAATATGAGAACACCGCTTAGAAATTCACATGACACCACTAGAGGAAGGACAACATACATCTCATCAAAATATCGAACAAATACCAAATTCACATGACTACTTATAGCAAGACTTCTCCCATGTCCTTAGGAACGAAGGTAACTACTCATAGATCATATTCATGTTCATAATCAAAGGGGTATTAATATGCTTAAAGGATCTGAACATATGATCTTCCACCGAATAAACCAACTAGCATCAACTACGAAGAGTAATCAACACTTCTAGCAACCCACAGGTACCACTATGAGGCTTTGGGACAAAGATCGGATACAAGAGATGAACTAGGGTTTAAGATGAGATGGTGCTGGTGAAGATGTTGATGGAGATTGACCCCCTCCCGATGAGAGGATCGATGGTGATGATGTTGGTGATGATTTCCCCCTCCCAGAGGGAAGTTTCCCCGGCAGAACAGCTCCGCCGGAGCCCTAGATTGGTTCCGCCTCGTGCGGTGGAGTTTCGTCCCTTGAGCTAGCTTATGATTTTTTCCTCCACGAAAGAGCTCATATAACAGAAGATGGGCATCAAAGGGCTGCCAGGGGGCCCACAAGGCAGGGGAGCGCGCCCCCACCCTCGTGGATGGTGGGTAGCCCCCCTCTAGTACTTCTTTCGCCCAATATTTTTTATACATTCTGGAACTTTCTCCCGTGAAGTTTCAGGACTTTTGGAGTTGTGCAGAATAGGTCTCTAATATTTGCTCATTTTCCAGCCCAGAATTCTAGCTGCCGGCATTCCCCCTCTTCATGTAAACCTTGTAAAATAAGAGAGAGAATATGCATAAGTATTGTGACATAATGTGTACTAACATCCCATAATGCAATAAATATCGATATAAAAGCATGATGCAAAATGGACGTATCAGTCACAGTGTAAGATACTCCCTCCATTTTTATTTACTCTGCATATTAGGTTTGACTGACGTCAAACTTCATAAAATTTGACCAAATTTATAGGAAAAATATGAACATTTACAATAGCAAATCTATATGATGTGAAAGTATATTCAATAATGAATCTAATGGTATTGATTTGTTATTGTATATGTTATTATTTCTATATATAAACTTTGTCAAAGTTTACAAAGTTTGACTTTGAGCAAAGCTAAAATGCAGAGTAAATAAAAACATAGGGAGTACGCAGGGACTAGTATAGTTACTACCGCCGTAACATGGTAAATTGGACCCCTAAATGCGGGCATGAACCGGGCACACCTCAATTATTCCTTCAAACAGTCGGACACCTACATTAGCACACCATTCGGCTACTTAATTAAGTGTTACGCTTCACTAGATGAAAAGGACAAGGGTGGTACCGTACCCAAAACCACCACACTTGGGGCTAGGGTAACAACTTGGTACTGTACCACATTTGAACTAGGGCACAAAAACCACCTGTTATGCGCCTAATGCACAACACGAAGCACTGATGCTCGAATTTTCCTAGAAAACAGGGAAACCGACATGTGGGGCACACCTGTCGGGACAACATGGCGCAGACTAGTCCAATCGAGGAGCTGGCCCACAACCACCTCACCACCGGCAACCATTCATGTGGGTCGTGGGGACCGGCAACGTGCCGCAACTCCTGCACCGCCTCTGGACACGATGACCGTGGTGAGCGACACACGCATCATCGCTAGACATGGTCGGCTTCAGGGTGCTGAGGGTGGCGTTAGCGCTGTGGCACAACAAGCAGATCAACACCCGACTCGTCGAGGGTGCACGGGGCACCAAAGTGCACGCGCACCGCGACGCGTTCGTGGAATGTTCTATCACGGCTAAATGAATCCCCAGGACCTGAGACCATGCTGGGTCATCTTGCTTTTTCACATGTGGGGATCACATCTGAGCAAAGGGTATCTCTAACGTTGCCACGACCGCAACTGACTAACCCGGCACACCAAAAACCCTCGCCTCTCGTGCCATCGCACGGTGCGTTCCCAGCCGGCGCCAACTGTCCGCATTCAAGTCGTCTGTCCGTATGCCGTCATTAAGAGGCTCGGTGCCCGAGGAACCAACTTTGGTGACTTAATGATGCACCCGGACGCTTGGCCTCACCGAAATGCGCTACTTAAAGAGGCAACACCCAGCGAAACTCCACACCATAGCGCATCCTCCTGCTACCTGGCACCACATCCGCCATGACCTTGAGCGCGAACGCTCTGCGGGAGAGCTTGTGTTTGGGGATGAAGCTAGAGGTCGCCGCCCTCGCTCAAGTCACCACTCGCCACTCAATAGTGTCAGAGCCAGATGCGGACGCGGCCACACAAGTGGTGGCCACGCCGGCGGCCGGCGATGGGAGCACCTTCAGCCACACGCCCTACTTGTCATCGTCCAACGTTCGGTAGCGCATGTGGTAGGTGAAGCGACGGACCATCCATGTCCATCATCATCGACCTCACATCCACCGGCACCGCCGAGGTCAGGGACTCCTCCGAGGATGAGTGCTGCATGGGAGGCGGCAGGGCATTGTGTGCCAACTGGCCTGTCCATCTCACGTGTTCTACTCTTCCTCGCCGGTGACCGCACCTTCACTTCACGGGTCTTGAACCCCGCCCCCGTACATGGAGATCGTAGATGAAGGACGTTGGTCGCCGCCATAAAATAGGTTTAGGGGCGGCTTTCTATTATTTTTTTTATCCTATAAAAGTTCGAAATGTAATGAAAATCTGTCATGTTTGCATGAATCTAGTCCAGTGTATATGAACTTTCACAATAATAGTAAGATATATTGTAGGTTTATGAAAATATATGGAATGATGATTCATTTTTCTGTGTATAAACTTAGAAGGTTTGACCCGAGATAAAGCTAACATGCGAAGTAAATAAACACATAGGGTCTACATACACAATTTATATTAGGCACTCCAATAGTACGTCTGAGGGAGTCTTGGATTAGGGGGTCCCCGGGTGTTCGGGCTATGTGACGTGGCCAGACTGGTGGGCCGTGAAGATACAAGATAGAAGGCTTCCCCCTTCTCCAGATGGGACTCTCCTTGGCATGGAAAGCAAGCTTTGGTTCGCATATGAAGATTCCTTTCTCTGTAAACCGACTCTGTACAAACCCTAGCCCCCTCTGGTATCTATATAAACCGGAGGGTTTAGTCCGTAGAGGCAGTCATAGTCATACATCCTAGACATGTAGGGTTTAGCCTTTATGATCTTGTGGTAGATCAACTCTTGTAACCCCCATACTCATCAAAGTCAATCAAGCAGGACATAGGGTTTTACTTCCGTCAAGAGGGCCCGAACCTGGGTAAACATCGTGGCCCCTGCCTCTTGTTACCTTCGATCCTTAGACGCACAGTTCGGGACCCCCTACCCGAGATCTGCCGTTTTTGACACCGACATTGGTGCTTTCATTGAGAGTTCCTCTATACTATCAACAAAGGATTTGATGGCTCGTTCGATCATCCACAATGATGTTGTTTCAGGGGAGATTTCTCCCCCGGGCCAAATTTTTGTGTTCGGAGGCTTCGCGCTGCGATCCAACTCGATTGGCCACCTCAAGCAGATCGAAAGCTACGCCCCTGGTCATCAGATAAGTTTCGGGAACCTAAACTATGTTGCCGATATCCGAGGAGATTTGATCCTGGAAGGGTTCGCGACCCCGATTACTACTCTGGCCTCAGAGCCAGAGCAGGCCGTCAGGTTCAAAGATGGGAGTCTAGAGCTCACCAGACTCTCTGCACTTATGGAGCTTGCAACCGGAGAAGCGACGGACACTCCGCCGGACTCTAACTCTGCACTCTCGAGGTCTGTGCCAAGTGGGCGCCACCAGGAGGCTCCAACTCCGGACAGCGCCATGGACTCTCGCTTCTCTATCCAACCCTCACCTTTAAACGAGGCTCTGGACTTAATGTGATCACTCACCATTGTGGAAGGATCGCATCCAAATTGTGCCAAGCCCAGACTAGGGGCTGAGAGCGGTGAATTTTACGTCCCACCCACCACCCACTTCATAGCCACTATCGAGGATCTAACCGACATGCTGGACTACACCTCCGAAGACATCGACGGTATGGACGACAACGCCAGAGACGAACAAGGCCAAAACCCTCCGTTTATGGATGACCACCTCCACATACGACGTGTACATGGTGGACACACCCAAAGAGAATGGCGACGACGGCAAGGAGAATCCGGTTGAGGACAAGCCTACCGAAGCACCTCCAAAACATCGACGTCGGTGGCACCGCTCAAAATCGTGTCGCCAAAAAGACAGCAATATTGGAACCGAAGAGAATAACACCCCGGAGAACGCCGAAGACCCTGAAGTCCCTGTAGAGCCAACATCCAAACAAGATGATTGGGAGGATGGGAAAGTAAACCTTGATGGTCCTATCAGGAATGAGGACTCGCAGGACAGTAACTACCTACCAAACTCCAAAGAGGATACGAGCCTCGGTAACGAAGATTTTATTGTGCCGGAGGCCTCGAACAAGAGCACTTTCAGCATCGGCTAATCTCCACTTCAAGAAGCCTGGAAAGGAAGTAGCAACAGCTTTAGGCTGATCAGGATTTGCTCAATGACAGATGGACTAACATCCTGACAACCGAGGAATATGGCCTCGTACACCAAACAAAGAGCTACCCGAAACGTAAGTTGTTACCCCAATTCGACGATGAGGCCCTCGAGCCCATACCGCCAACGCGTGGCGCTACTACCAGACCTGACCGACCACCACGTGGCTGGGACAGAGCGGCAATGCAAGCCGAACACCAGCCCATACCACCTTGCCGTAAATGCAGGGGAATAGTGGCTCCGGGATACACCTACGACCTACAACAGGACCTGGAGAATAGAGTCGGTCAGACTTGATCAATCTACGGATCACGGGGCTGTGCTCCAGCATGGGAAAACGGCCATCAGGCCTGGCGCAACAAGCACAACCTCACCCGGGCCGAAAACCGCATTCAGACTTCATCCGAACCATGTTGCGACGCAGCCCGATACAGAGGCGCTGCACACCCCATATGCTTCACCGATGAGGTAATGGAACACCAGTTCCCAGAAGGGTTTAAACCCGTGAACATCAAATCATATGATGGTACAATAGATCCCGCAGTATGCATTGAAGATTTTCTTCTCCACATTCACATGGCCCGCGGTGAAAATCTACATGCCATCAAATACCTCCCCCTAAAGCTTAAGGGACCAGCTCGACACTGGCTAAATAGCCTCCCAGAGAATTCTATTGGCAGCTGGAAAGATTTGGAAGATGCCTCTAGGGACAAGTTCCAAGGTACCAATGTACGGCCCCCGGACGCCGATGGCCTTAGTCACATAGTCCAGCAACCCGGAGAGTCAGCCCTAAAACTCTGGACAAGGTTCTTAATTAAAAAGAACCAAATCGTTGACTGTCCGGATGCCGAAGCCGTAGCGGCCTTTAAACACATTATCCGTGATGAATGGCTCGCCCTACACCTCGGCCAACCATGGCAGCTCTTACTGCACTCATGACTCTCTTTTGCGTGGGAGAGGATAGCTGGCTAGCTCGTAGCAGAAACAGTACCAGCGACCCCGGCACTTCTGAAGCCAGAAATGGCAATGGAAGGCCCTGACGCAACAAACATAAGTGTCGAAGCAACAATGATAATACAGAAGATATAGCGGTCAACGCCAGATTCACTGGCTCCAAATCCGGTCAACGAAGGAAGCTATTCAAAAGAAACAAAGTCGGTTCAAAAAGCCTGGACTGAATACTTGATCGACCTTGCCAGATCCACAACACTCCTGACAAGCCTGCCAACCATACCAACAGAAGTTGTTGGGTCTTCAAACAGGCCGACAAGTTAAATGCCGAACACAAGGAGAAAGGGTCGCCCAGCGAGGATGACGATGAGGAGCCTCGCCCATCGAACACAGGGGGACAGAAGAAATTTCTCCCCGAGTTCAAAACGGTGAATATGATATACGTTACTCACATCCCCAAGCGGGAGCGCAAGCGTGTTCTAAGGGACGTCTATGTGATAGAGCCAGTCGCCCCAAAATTCAATCCATGGTCAGCCTGTCCCATCAGTTTCGATCACAGAGACCATCCGACTAGTATCCGTCACGGAGGCTCAGCCGCGTTGGTACTCGACCCAATTATTGATGGATTCCACCTTACACGGGTCCTCATGCACGGCAGCAGCAGCCTTAACCTGCTCTATCAGGACACGGTCCGTAAAATGGGTATTGATTCGTCAAGAATTAGACCCACCAAAACTACCTTTAAAGGAGTAATACCTAGAGTAGAGGCCCGTTGCATGGGCTCAATCACATTGGAAGTTGTCTTCGGCTCGCCAGACAACTTCCGAAGCGAAGACTTGATCTTCAACATCGTCCCCTTTCGTAGTGGCTATCATGCACTGCTCGGACGAACCGCGTTAGCTTGCTTCAATGCGATCCCGCACTATGCCTACCTCAGACTCAAGATGCCCGGACCCCGCAGTGTCATAACAGTCAATGGAAACACGAAGCGCTCCCTCTGTACCGAGGAGCACACCGCGGCCCTTGCAGCGGGAGTCCAGAATGGCCTTATCAAGCCAAATACTACATCGGCAGTCAAATCCCCGGACATGGTTAAACGCGTCCGAACCACCGTGCAGAGCAACGATCAAGTCCGCCAGGAGCTCGATTAGCAGTTCGGCCTCCGTCTCAGCCCCAACCGCATCGCAGCATATGTACCACGCATACATAATTACTCACTGAAGATACCATGGGCAAAGACGGAGGCATATTAAAAAATAAAATCCAGAATACGGCTCGACCTTATGTGGACCCCCACATCATTTCTTTTCTCTTTTCCTTATTTTTTCTTTTCTAGATTCCTTAAACCCACGTCAACTTTTGATGGTACCAAGGGCATCGTTTCCAATCCCTAAATGAAAAACCGATCATTGATCCTCTTGAAGGATCACACACAAAGGAGCAACGCGGCGCAGACGTGTGGCAGAGTATCTAAAGGATCTTTAAAGATCGCCTCTTCTACTTTAGGACCCGTACACAACTTTCCATGATATTCAGCATGTAAAACAGCCTCGATGCTTGTCACATCATATGTAAAATACGTTTTGACGTATCAATCAGACTATAATGGAAACCGTCTTTCGCCCAACGTATTCGGTATTGGCTTATTTCCTAATATGTATTCCTTCTTTTTTCTCGTCTGATTGCCATGTACACCTTGGTACAACCTAAATCGCCAGAGGCTCCATTCGGCCACGTACATGTCTTAAAAATAAAATAAGTCCGAAACACTTTGCAGTGCAAATTCGGCATCACGAATATAGCATTATATGCATCGGCTCCGAATCATGTATCTGGTTATTAGTTGGGTTGCCCGGCTCCTGTGGTTATTGCCTTACGTTCCGCTTGTTTGGCTAAGGAAGTAAAGGGAGAACTACTACGATTGTGTTTCTGGCTCATCAGGATAAACACCTCAGTAGAGAAAGCCGAAAACTGACTATCATGGTGCGGCGAGAGCTGGTCAGCTATTCGACGACTAACTACAAATCTCTTGTGATTTTGCCCGCATTATGCGAAGGACCGGCCTATGCCAGGCCAGGCATCTACAACACCCAAGTTCGGATAATCGAGCAACACCAGGGGATGCGCCTATAACCTCATTGTCATACTCCTATGACTAAGTGAGAGCGATAAAGCCACATAGTCTGATTGCCTGGTTCGCCGCACTAACACCTCCTTCAAGGACCACGCTGGTTGGCTCAAGTGTGTCTAGGTGCCATTTCGAACACCCCCGTACTACCAACGTGGGGGTTGAAACCGACGCCTGGCCAACTCTCAGATACTGTAAACAGCCGCACAGGAGGAAAGGATTTCAAAGTAAAACAAGAAACACTTTATACATAAGCCTTGTTTTATAATACAAAGTATGGGCACTATAGGTACATTCATTTGAACATAGTGTCCTTTAAACAATGGCCCTATCCAATGCTGGAACCCTCCAAGACTTCATCAAAATGCCACTCCGGCGTGTAGTGCTCTTTCCCCACGGGCGGTCCCTCGATTGCCAGCTTGACAGCGTTCATCTTCGCCCACTGCACCTTGACACGGGCGAAGGCCATCCGGGCACCTTCGATACAGGCCGACCCCTTTATGGCATCGAGCGGGGGGCAAGTACTGACGAGCCGCTTCACGAGCCCGAAGTAACTACCAGGTATGGGTTTGGCTGGCCAGAGTCGGACTATAACATCCTTCATGGCCAGTTCGGCCACCCTATGCAGCTCGGTCAGCTGCTTCAGCTGATCGCCGAAGGGCATCGGATGCTCTGGTGCAAGGTACTGCGACCAGAACAGCTTCTCCATTGAACTCCCCTCTTCGGCTCGGAAGAACTCCGCAGCATCGGCAATACTCTAGGATAGATCCCCAAACGCCCCTGGAGAATTCCAAACATGGGTGAGTAATATATGCCTCCTCCTTACAAATTTGCTTTGCATGTTAAAGGCCTTACCCGCCGTGATCTGCTTTGCTTCTTGGATATCCCGGAAGGCGCCTTGGGCTTGAACCCGGGCTGCCTTCATGCTTTGGAGGGCCTCAGCAAGTTCGGAATCTCGATCCAAAAGCTTGTGCTCTATGGACTCAAATTTTCTTATGGCATCCTTGAGCTCTTTCTGGACTTCCTCCACTCGTGACTCATGCTTAAAACGGGCGGCTCGTTCCTCCTCCAACTCCTTGGCCTCGGCCAGCGTGTTCTTGAGGGTCTCAACCTCAGACGCGTCAACTATAAGCATAATTACAAAACTCTGCAAGATAATAAACCAGCACGTCATATCATTTCAGATATGAATAGGTATCACATACCTTGCTTCTCCTCCAATCGTTTGTTGGTAGGGATGAGCTCTTCATCGGCCCGCTCCAGCCTCCGCTTTAGTTCGGATACTTCGGCGGTATGAGCGGCTGCCGCTAACTTTGAAGCATGTTTTGTTCAAATAGACTTGTATAATCATCTCCTGCAAAATATTCGATCCTATGTTCGGCCTCTCTTCACGAATGCCAAATAGAGTCTCAGGGGCTACTAACTATACAGAGGCATCCTTCTATATAGATAAAAAGTACTACATCCCATACGTCAAAGCCTATTAAAAGGATGGTGTAGGCTTCGTTCAATCCGCTTTTAGCGGACCAAACCTTTTCAACCACCTTACCAATAAGGGTACGATGTTCCTAAACAATGGAGGTTGTCGGAGTAAATAACCATGGGTAGCCTAGCCGGCTCCGCCTGGCCCTTCTGAAAAAATTACGAGCCGATCCGGCCCTCAAGAATCCAAGACATGGGGCCGCCTTCCCCTTGCCGGCTGTCTCCTAGGCCGGCTATCGGAAGGCAACCCGACTTTAGCCCTCATGAAGAAAGCCGCAGGAAGGCCGGCTCCGAGAAGCCGGCCGTGAGAAGGACGACTCCAAGAAGCCGACTCCCACAAAGCGGTCAAGATCGTACCCTCGAAGTCTGCATCCACATAACGGCGATGTGACGGGGCGTGGCTACAGTAAAGCCTGCTACCCCCGAATCCCGGAGCACGCCTGGCACAGTGCGCCGTACGGGTGGCCATGACCCGTCCGGCGTGGCACTGTTGCCACGTTGACCCTGATGTCATCCACGATGGGCTGCCAGCGCGGCCCACGGGCGGTGGGCCCCTTTGGGCAAAGAGACACCCGAAGGCGGCCAGGCCTCCCCCAGTCGGCCCAAGACAGAGCCGGCTCCCCACAGCCGTCTTGCCACCTCCCTCGAAGGAGACGCCCCATTAAGGAGACAAGACGCGGTGAGGCTACAGCGATCACCCGCCGGACGGCGGCACTGTAGCCACGCCCACCTCGGCGAAGCCCTCGTCACTAGGATTGAGCAACAGTGACCAGCCACCGACAAGGCCCTAGACAGTGGGCCTGCCTGTCAACCAAGGAGCCGGCAGCCGGCGGGACCCAGCAGCCGGCGCGGAAACCGGCGAGTGTAGACACAGATGGCTGGGCCCCGCGCCCAGCCGGATTACCATTGTATCCCTGGGGGGTAGGCCTATATAAACCCCCTGGGACACCCATGCAAAGGGTTGATCCCTGCTAGTTTTAGACACCATATAGGGAGGAGAAGAGAGCGAGCAGTGCCTTTCTTCTTCCTCTCGCCAAATAGCTCAGGGAGCATCGTGTAGCTACTTGTTCATCTAGTGATCTTGCGGAGACCCCGCAGAGCAGTAGTAGGGGTGTTATCTCCACGGAGAGCCCCGAAGTTGGGTAAGATTCGCCGGTGTGCATGTCTTCGCCTCATCCCGCTTCCAGGCACCGGCGACGTCTTATTGGCTCCCACAATGATAAGCCACCCATTGGCATATGTCGCACCTACCAGTCGACATTTGGCGCCCACCGTGGGGCCAGGTGCACCGTGGTCCGGAGACCTGTTCTGGACGGGAACCCTCTTCCTCCCCCGCGAGCGTAGCCAGCCCGGCACGCCTGACGGTGCTTGCCACGACGCGCTGCAAGGCGTCACCAACGTCTGCGTAGCGAGCGGCCTCGCCGGTCTCCTTGACAAGACCCTCATCTCCGACAAGCTCGCCTCCGACGCGGGCACCGACCACCTCGTCAACCTCCTCGGCCAGCTCCACCCCTCCGGCGAGCCTGCCGTGGACTTGGAGTCGGTTGGCTCCACCGATTCGATGCCTGTCGACTCCGACACGGCCTCGCTCGACACTTTCCCCACCGACGTCACGATCTACAACGACCCGCTTCCTCGGGCCGATGGCTGCGGCGCTGTCACCACAGAGGTGATGGTCATCGGCCACGGTGGCGCTTCTGACGAGAGCGCCCATGACGCCCGCACGCGGCAGTCCACGACTTGTCCATCCCCCTCCCGGCCGATGCCGACGCTGAAGCACTGGAGGCTCGCCGCCTCGCCCTCCTCGCGGAGGGCCGGAAGTTGGTTTCCATGAGACGCCTCACTGAGGCCCACCGACGTGAAGCTGACTGCGCCGCCTTTGGCACGCCGCCCGCAGGCGGGCCCAGCCGGGCCGACGTTGTCAGACAGCGCGGCGCCGTCGTCGCCGACACGTTAGGAGTCGACCCCCCAGTCTACGCCACTCCACTCGAGAACCTGCGCGCCACCCAGGCGGCCGTAGACGAGCTAGACAGACTGGGGGCTGAAGAACTCCCCCACATGACCCGGCGCATCCAACAACTAATCGATGCAGCCACGCAGTGACACGAAGCCGACGCCCGCGCGGAAAGCCCTCCCCCGCGCCGAGATCACGGCACGATGTCCCGAACGCCGACTACGGGTAAAACCCGCGCGCGGCGCGAGAAAGAGTCGGCTGCCAGCCGAAGCCGAACCCGAATCTCCATCGAGCGAGACGCGGAAGGCCACCCCCGGGCCGTGGAGTGGCGGGGCAACCCACCTCCGCCTCGGCCCCGTGGAGAGAGATATCCCACCCCACTGCCTGTTGCGCATCTGACTCTTAGCGGCCGGCTAGGTCGCCGCGAAGGAGTCGGCGAGAACGACGCCCGCCATCGGATCGACCGCCTGGCGTGATCCCTGGCGCTAGAAGAAGAAGACGATGTCAGCCTGCATTGCTTCGGCCCTCGCATCCGCGACGAGCCTTTCCCCAAAGGGTTCTCGCTCCCAAGAGACACGCCCAAGTACAACGGCTCTGTGAAGCCGGAAGATTGGTTAATCGACTACTCCATGGCGGTTAGCATAGCAAATGGCAACAGGCGCGTTGCCGTGAAGTACGTGCCCCTCATGCTGCAAGGCACGACGCGGACCTGGCTCAACAGCCTCAAGCCATACAGCATCAATAGCTGGCTAGATTTCACAGAAGCCTTCGTCCGCAACTTCACCAGCACCTACAAGCAGGCTCCCAAGCCCAGACAGCTCTCCTTGTGCGTACAAGGCCCCGCCGAGTCTACTCGCGACTACCTCACGCGTTGGGCCGAGCTCCGCAACTCTTGTGAAGGGGTGCACGAGGTGCAAGCCATAGAATACTTCACTGCCGGGTGCCGAGAAGGCACCCTCCTCAAGCACAAGCTCCTCTGCGACGAGCCGACTACCCTCGATGAGCTTCTGGTCATAGCGGACAAGTACGCCACCGTCGACTCCTCAATGAAGACCGAACTCCGGGTAGACGCGTCCGGGAAGGTACTCAACCCGGCGCCCAAGACGCCGGCTGGGAACTTCGGCCGACGCCCACACCAGAACGACCACAAGCGCAAGGGCCCTGCGCCGCCTTCCGCCAGTCGGCAGGTGGCCACAGTCGAAGATGAGCGGCCCGAAGGGCGGCCCGCGCCCAAGAAACCCAAGGGCGGCAGGCCGGCTTGGCAGCCAGCCTTCTCCTACGAGCAAACTCTCGATGCCCCGTGCAAGTTCCACAGCGGCGCGAAGCCGTCCAACCACACGACCCGGAAGTGCCACTGGCGAATCTCCAAAGGCGAAGGGCTCGCGCCATCTCCGCCTGCCGGTCCGCCGCCTCCGGCTCCGCAGCCGCCGACCGCTCGGCCCGCAGTCGGAGCCGTGCACGATGAGTTCCCCGACGAGCATGCCGCCTATGTCATCTTTACAAGCCAGCCCGAAGACTGGCGCAGCAAATGCCGAGAGCACCAGGAAGTCAGCATGGTCGCTGCCAACCCCGCCGAGCACATGCACTGGTCAGAAAAACCTATCAGCTGGAGCCGGACCGACCACCCAAAGGTGATGCCATCTCCCGACTCTTATGCGTTGGTTCTGGATGCCACCCTTGCAACGGACAGACACGCCGCCCATTTCTCCCGCGTGCTGATAGATGGCGGGAGCAGCATCAACATCCTATACCGTGACACCCTGGAGAAGCTGAACGTCAAGGCAAAGCAACTCATGCCTACTCAGACTGTGTTCCATGGCATTGTACCCGGCCTGTCATGCGCCCCCATTGGCAAGATCAACATTGATGTACTCTTTGGGGACAAGGAGCATTTCCGCCGAGAAGCGATCTGGTTTGAAGTGGTGGACCTAGAGAGCCCCTACCATGCATTGCTTGGCCAACCTGCCTTGGCTTCATGGCAGTTCCCCACTATGCTTACCTCAAGATGAAGATGTCGAGCACCAAGGGCGTCATCACCATAGCCAGCGATTACAAGAAATCTTCCGAGTGCGCAGCAGCCAGCAGCCGGCTGGCCGAGTCCCTTGTGAGTGCCAAAGAAAAGAAGATGTTGAACCGAGTCGTGGCCATGGCCGGCAAACAGTCGGCCTTGTCCCCCAATCCCAAGGAGTATGATGCTCAAGGATCTTTCCAGCCGGCCAAGGAGACGAAGAAGATACCTCTTGACCCCGAGAACCCAGAAAGGTTTGCCGTCATCGGGGCAAACCTAAACAGCAAATAGGAAGGCGAGCTCGCCGATTTCCTCCGTGAGAATCGGGACATCTTTGCATGGTCCCGCAAGGACATGCCGGGTGTTCCGAAGGAATTCGCCGAGCACAAACTACACGTCCGAGAACACGCAAAACCAGTCAAACAACCCCTCCGCCGACTGTCGGAGGAGAAAAGAAGGATTGTAGGAGAAGAGATAGCCCGGCTCCTGGCAGCCGGCTTCATTATGGAAGTTTTCTTTCCAGAATGGCTCGCCAACCCGGTCCTCGTGTTAAAGAAGAATAACAAGTGGCGCATGTGCATAGACTACACGAGCCTCAACAAGGCCTGCCCCAAAGATCCTTTTGCCCTGCCAAGGATTGATCAAGTGATAGACTCCACGGCCGGATGCGAGCTGTTGAGTTTCTTGGATGCTTACTCAGGGTACCACCAGATAAAGTTAGATCCGGCAGACCGCCTGAAGACCGCCTTCATCACACCATTCGGAGCCTTTTGCTACCTGACTATGACATTCGGCTTGAGAAATGTTGGTGCCACTTTTTAGCGTTGCATGCAGAAGTGCCTCCTCAAGCAGCTCGACAGAAATGCCCACGTCTACGTAGACGACATTGTGGTGAAGACGGAGAAGCGCGGCACCTTGCTGGAAGACCTCAAGGAAACATTTGAGAACCTACACCGGTTCCAAATCAAGCTCAACCCCGAGAAATGCGTGTTCGGAGTGCCAGCCGGCCCGCTGCTAGGCTTCCTGGTCTCCGAACGCGGCATCGAATGCAACCCAGTAAAGATCAAGGCCATTGAGAGAATGGCGATTCCCACCAAACTTCGAGACGTCCAGAAGTTCACCGGATGCTTGGCCTCCCTGAACCGCTTCATCAGCCGGCTAAGAGAGAAAGCTCTCCCCCTCTACCGCCTCATGAAGAAGACCACTCACTTCGAGTGGAATGACCAAGCCGACCAAGCTTTTCATGAGCTGAAGAAGATGCTGGCCACGCCGCCTGTCCTGGCGGCGCCGACTGAGAAAGAGCCCATGCTCCTCTACATTGCCGCAACTAGCCGGGTGGTCAGCACCGTCATCGTAGTCCAACACCCAGAAGAGGACCGAGCCCAGCCGGTCCAGAGGCCGGTGTACTATTTGAGCAAGGTGCTGTCTACCTCAAAGCAGAATTACCCGCACTACCAGAAGATGTGCTATGGCATGTACTTCGCCGCCAAGAAGCTGAAGCCCTACTTCCAAGAGCATCCCATCACGGTCGTATGCACCTCCCCGCTGGCCGAGATCATAGGCAGCCGGGATGCATCCGGCCGGGTGGCGAAATGGGCCATCGAGCTGGCCCCTTACACGATCTTCTACCAGCCTCGCACCGCCATCAAGTCCCAAGCATTGGCCGACTTCCTCGTCGACTGGGCCGAGACCCAGTACCTGCCGCCAGCTCCCGACTCCACTCATTGGCGCATGCACTTCGATGGGTCCAAGATGCACGCCGGCTTAGGAGCCGGCGTCATCCTCACCTCTCCCAAAGGCGACAAGCTCAGATACACGCTGCAAATTCACTTTGCCGCCTCCAACAACGTGGCCAAGTACGAGGCGCTCATACACGGGCTCCGGCTTGCCAAAGAGCTCGGCATTCATCGGATCCTATGTTATGGCGACTCGGACTTGGTGGTCCAGCAATCATCCGGCGACTGGGATGCCAAGGACGCAAATATGGCAAGCTACCGCTTCCTCGTTCAGCAGATCAGTGGGTATTTTGAAGGATGCGAGTTCCTCCACGTACCGCGAGCCGACAACGAGCCAGCTGATGCCCTGGCTCGAATAGGCTCCACTCGGCAAGCAATACCAACCGGTAGTCTCTCTACAACGCCTCCTCAAGCCGTCTATCAAGCCGTCTCCAGAGTCCGATTCCATCTTCGTACCGCCTGACCCCGATACAACCGGGCCCGGCTCGAAGAACCAAGAAGGTGACCCGGGGACTTCGATAGTCGGCCAGGGGACATCAGCAGGCGGCTCGGGGACTTCCGTAGTTACGCCCGACCCGGGGACTGCCACACCCGGCTCGGGGACTGCGGTAGTCGGCCCGGAGACTGCACCAACACAACAGGCGGCGGCCGACTCCGGCATTTCACCACCCAGCCCGCCCGCCCTGGTCGCAGTAGCTGCATTGGCAATAGAAGAAGTCGCAACTCCATCATGGGCTCAGTCCATCCTCAACTTCCTAATAAACCAAGATCTGCCGGCTGACGAAACAGAGGCAAGACAAGTCCAACGCCGAGCCGGAGCATATACAATCGTCAACAAAGAGCTCGTCAAGCGCAGTGTCACTGGAGTCCTCCAGCGATGCGTCGAGCAAGAGAAGGGCATTGCAATCCTCAGAGACATTCACCAAGGAGAATGCGGCCACCATGCGGCCTCAAGATCACTCGTCGCCAAAGCCTTCCGCCATGGTTTCTTTTGGCCGACTGCTTTGGATGACGCCAAGGGGTTAGTTAAACATTGCAAAGGATGCCGACTCTTCAGCTCCAAGCAACACATGCCGGCTTCAGAACTCAAGACCATTCCCCTCACTTGGCCCTTCGCCATTTGGGGACTGGACATGGTGGTCCCATTCAAGACGGCGCATGGCGACATGACACATCTGCTTGTCGCCGTGGACAAATTCACCAAATGGATCGAGGCAAATCCAATCAAGAAGCTGAATGGGCCGACTGCCGTGACATTTATCACATATATAACAACTCGGTACGGCGTGCCACACAGCATCATCACCGACAATGGCACGAATTTCGCCAAGGGAGCCTTGGCATGTTTCTGCGTGACGCAAGGCATCCTGTTGGACTTAGCGTCCGTTGCCCACCCGCAGTTAAACGACCAGGTCGAGCGAGCCAACGGCCTCATCCTTTTCGGCATCAAGCCCTGACTGGTCGTACCACTGGAGCGTTCAGCCGGCTCTTGGCTCGATGAGCTGTCGGCCGTCCTCTGGAGTCTGCGCACTACCCCAAACAAGTCAACCGGCTTCACTCCTTTCTTCCTCGTGTATGGTGCCGAGGCGGTCATCCCAACTGACATCGAGTTTGACTCGCCTCGGGTAACCATGTACACGGAAGTGGAGGCCAAGGAAGCACGAGAAGACGGCGTCGACCTGCTGGAAGAAGGCCGGCTGTTAGCCCTCAGCCGGTCCGCCATCTATCAGCAGGGCCTGCGCCGCTACCACAGCCGGAAGGTCAAGCCAAGATCCTTCCAAGAGGGCGATCTTGTGCTCCGGCTGATCCAGCGAACAGCCGGCCAGCACAAGCTCTCGGCCCCTTGGGAGGGCCCCTTCGTCATCAGCAGAGCTTTAGGCAACGACTCCTACTACCTGATCGACGCGCAGAAGCCGAAGGCACGAAAGAGAGACGACTCCAGCAAGGAGACGGAACGACCATGGAACGCCAACCTCCTCCGAAGGTTTTACAGTTGAAATGCAGTATGTATCACGCTAACTTTTGTACTAAGTACGAGACAATAGGCCCCCCGAGGAGAGCTCCGGGACTGCCATCTTTTATCTATGAATGAAGAGTATCATGCTTATGACCTTGTCATTACATTCACCTTTTCCGTCCGGCACCGGGTTCGACTAGTCGGCCCGGGGACTGGCCGCCTGGAGTTATATTAGAAGTCCTACCTGCGGTCAGACAAGTAGTGTGCCGGCTCCCAAGCCTTCTCTTGCCAAAAGTCGCAGATCGAAGAACCGGCTGTCCGGCTGGCAAGAGTTAAAGGCAGGAAAGGACGTCCACACGAAAAACGGCTAGGGACTAACGGACTAATATAACAAAAGCCGGTTTTTCTCCCACCACCGACCGACTACCAGAGTAGCCAGCCGGTCGGCTTCCATTCACCTCGCTTCAATCTAAGAAAGCTCGAGTACTTGCCTTCCCAAAAGGGGAAGGCGGCAAAGGAAACAGCCTAAGGATAAGAAGCATACACGAATGGAAACCAAACACACACACAATAATATTTACATAAAAGACCTTCAAAAGGCCAGCATTCAACATAGTTTGAATACACCCCCAGTGGGTGGAACTGCGCAAGTTTAATAAAATTGTTCAAAAGGCAACAACCAGGAAAAAACAAGGACGGCAGGTTAAGCCAAGGGAGCGACTGGCGAGTCGGGCAGGTCGGCGGAGACGGCAGTGCCATCTGGAGGAGTGGCCGGCTGGCGAACCTCGCCATGATCACCGCCTCCCCCAGAGGGCACGCTAGCACGCGCCTCGTTGCTGGATGCACGATCAGGCCGAGGCTGGCTGGCCGCTTCACTGGCCGGCTCAACGTCTTCGCCTTCCTCTCCTTCGTCGTCTTTGCCTTCATCGCTGGAGGCGATCTCCTCTGCCGAGTCCTCACCCGCTGCCGGGTCCAGCCCGAACCACTCCTCCGGCTGGGCAACGATGTCGTCATTAATTTCTGGAGCGAAGACGCTGATGTCAGTGCACTCGGTGATCGTCGAAGCGCGCTGAGCGATAGCCGGCCGCACCTCCTCCATCTCGTCGTCGGCCTCCAGCCGCCAGGTGCGCAGCTGGTCCAGGTTCAGCCTCGGATACGAGGGTCGGACAAACTCCAGCGCCCGCCCAGCTCCAAGCCGGGCTGCCGATGCCTTCCAGGCCTCGAAGCGGCCAACCGCAACCTCCAGCCAGTTGGCAGTCCGACTCGGGGTGCAGGGAATCGTCTCGCTTGGCTAGAGGGCGGCCAACACCTGCGCCCCGGCGCGCTGGAGGCGGCGGAGCATACGGTAAGCCGGCTGCAGCCGGGCTTGGACCGCCAAGAGTTGCTCCTCAAGCGTCCGGCTCGCTTCCGGCGCGATTTCAGCCCCCGCCTGCCGGCACGCCTCGCGATGGGCCTCGATGGTTTGGGTGGCGAAGACGGAGTAGCCGGGAAAGTAGTCTGCACAGAGAACAAAAAGCAGCACCAGTCAGAACACAAATCAGGGATCAAGGGGCAAGCAAGGAGTGAAGAAGGCGGCTTACCATCGATCAGATCCTCGATATGACTGAAGCCCTCGCTCAGTGCCTGCTTCGCCTCAGCCCAGCCAGCCGCTTCGGTCTTGAACTTGGACTTCAGGGCATCCTCGCTGTCCTGCGCCTTCTTCAGGGCTGCCTTGTGGCTCTCCTCCTTGTCGGCCAACTTCTTGGCCAGGCGGTCACGCTCCAGGACCAAGGCATTGTACTCGGCTTCGTGGCGCGAAGGGCGGCCTGGGCCCCGCTGAGCTGCCCCCTCAAGTCGGCATTGGCTCCTACAAGCATGAAGACAAAGGAAAAATTAATAAGGAAGAAGTCGTCAAGGAAGATCCGACCCGGCTGCTCAGCAGTCGGCCCGAATCTCGGGGACTACACCCAGTGGGTGCGCTGACGCGCCCCCACAGGAGATGAACGAAACAAAGCACATACTCTGGCTGCTGGTCAGGTCCTCGGTTCTCCGACCCAGCTCCTGAGCCTGGGAGTTGAAGGCGGCAGCGCGGAGGTTATGATACTCCTGGAAGATTACACAGGAGGCGAGGATAAGTTAAGTTGTCAGGACCTAGTAAGTTCCAAGCCGCCTGCGCAGCAGCCGACTCGGAACTCGGGGACTACACCCAGTGGGTGCGCTGACGCGCCCCCACGGAAGAAATCAAAAGAGCAAAATAACCAAGGCCAGAAGACTCACCCGGATGACGGCCCGCGTCGCGAGGAACTCTTGGGTGTATCGCTGCAGCGAGGCGGCCTGAGCTTGAAGCTGGTTCCGGACCTCCTGGGCCGCCGCGTTCAGCTCGCCCGTCCCCCCGCTGGGAGTCCACTCGGACATGCCGGCGCTGGCCGCCTCCAGGGCCTCCGCCGTCTGGCTAGCGCCCGCAGCTCGGTGCGGTTCCGGCACGGAGGTGCCACCCCCTGCGCGCCGGCGCAATGCCGTCTGCACCTCAAGGCCGGCCCCTGCCTCCGGCTCGCCCCCGGACGGCTGCTCTGGCGCCGCAGCTGATTGGCCGCTTTGGCCTGCTCCAGTTGGCGCCGTCTGCGGTGCCCCCTCCATGAAGATCGCGTGGTCCTCCCTCCTCTCCATCACCGGCGGTCGACCTCCTCCGACGGGGGCACGGGGACGTCGGGGGCCACGGCGTGGAGGGGAACGATGAGCAACGGAGGCTGGTTGTGCGAGGCCTCCGCCTCCATCTCCCCGGCTGCCGCCTCTGCCCGGGCCTTGGCCGCCGCGTCGGCCTGCTCCTTCGTCGCCTGGGCGGTCCTTCGCTCCGCCGCCTCCCGCTCCTCCCGCGCCTCCCGTGCGTTCCGCTCCGTGGCCTCCCTAAGGTCGGCGCAGGGATCCACGCGATGGGAGCCTGAAGACCCTCCAGTCGGCCCGACTACGGAGCCGCCAGGACCCCGCTCAAGGGAAAGCGGTGCCCTGTCCGGCGAGTAAAGAAAGGTTTAGAAGAGCTTCGGTCGAAAAAGACAACAAAAAATATATATACAAGACATTCGACGACTTATACCGAGATCGCCTGCGGCTGTTTCACCGCCTTGCGGAAGCGGGCCGCCTTCACGGCCGCCTCATCCCGCTTGGTCGCCGCCGTAGAAGCCTTGGATTTCTTCGGCCGGCTGCCGAAGAAGGTCGACGCGGCCCGGCGCTTCTGCGCGCCGCCACGGGCAGCCGGCGCGGCAGACGGGCCCGTGCCTTGATGATCAAGCGCCGGCTGGCGGTGCGGGGCGGCTTCGACCTCGTCGTCATCCGGCCAGTCTTCGAAGCCGGCCCCGAGCCCCGCTCCTCCGGCCTCGTCACCTGCGGTCGGGGAGGAGTCGGCGCTCTACCCCTGTGGCCCCGGCCGTCGGCGGAAGAAGAGGGTTCTGTTAAAGGCAAACCAACTGATCAGAGGTCGGCTATCATGAGGCCGGCTACAAAAAAAAAGAAAAAACTTACGGTAGGCGGAGGGTTGGCACGGGAATACGGCTCCTTGCCGTATCGCCAATCCTCGGCGAGCTTGCAGTTGGAGATATAGTTCACCATGTAAGACACCTCTGCATGAGGCATCTCCCTGGTGCTCAGCCGGCACGGGTCGAAGCGGCCGCTCATCTGGCAAATCATGTGAGGCCGGCCTTGGAGCGGAAGTACCCGGCGCTCCACGAAGGCGGCCACCAAGTCGGCTCCGGTCAGGCCCTCCGACTGGATCATCACCCGAAGCCGGGAGACGGCTACGTTCCCGGCCTGAGACAACGACCTGGCCCAGTAGCTCCACGAAGGTTGCCTCCCAGCCGGCGGGCCGGCTAGGTAAGCCGGCAGGTTGACGTAGTCGCCTTGCTGGGCGACGTTCTTCACGTAAAAGTAGGACTTCCGCCAGAGTTTCACCGACTGGATCAGCGGGATGGGCGGGAACGGATTGTTCTCGCCCATCCGCCTCATGGCAATGAAAGCTCCACAGGGGGCGGGCACGCTCGCGACGACGGTGTCGAGCTTGCTCTGGAAGAATTCCCCCCCAGAGCTCGAGCGTGGGGAGAACCCCAAGAAAGCCCTCGCACAGGGTGACAAAAGCCGACAGCAGCATCACTGCGTTGGGCGTGAGGTGATGCGGCTGGAGGTGGTAGATTTCAAGGAAGGCTCGGAGGAATCCGCTCGCCGGGAGGCCGAAGCCGTGCAGGCAGTGCGAGCGGAAGATCACCCGCTCGCCCTCCTCCGGTGCCGACGAAATCTCCCTCGCCGGCGCTTGACGAACCCGCACGAAGTTCTCGCTCGGCAGGCGCCGCGTCCGGCGGAGGAACTCGACGTGGTCCTCGTGGACGTTCGAGCCATCCCACGAGCTCGACAGCGCCATGGGAGCGACGCGGCGAGGAGCGAGACGATGCGACGGTGGAGACGCGCACGACCCCGCTACGGTGGGACCAAAGGACCTGAGAGGTCCAACGGCGGAATGGCGCGACAAAGGGTTGCTGCGGTGGCGGAAAGAAGAAGAAGGAAGGCGAGAAGGGGTGGAGCGAGGGAGAGCGTGCGAGCCTCTGCCGCTCCCCCTCCTCCCCCTACTTATAGACCCGCGCAGCGGAGCCGAGGAGGCGTGGCGTGGGGGAACGTGGGGATCAACTGCGCCCACTTCCCCACGTCCCGCGATTATTGCGCCCTGATGGCGTAATAAAACCGCCATGGGGAGGCGAGCGGTCCGCGTGGGCCGCAGAAGATCCGCGCTCGGGCCGAGGCCTAGGAGTGGCGGGCCCGGGCCTGCGGCGACATCTTGTCGCGCGCGTGCGCTGGCAGGATTTCCTCGCCACGTGGCCCGCGGGATGGTGTGCGGTCAGCTTGCAGGCCGACCCGCGTTCCCGCCTACGAGAAACGGGGCTTTCCGAAGACGGCGCGCACAAGCACAGCCGGCCCCTCAGGATAGGAAGCTGACCGAGCTTCTCGTCCCTTTGTCAGCCTCAAAGCTCGATCAACTTCGGGGACTACTGTCAGAGTAAATAACCATGGGTAGCCTAGCCGGCTCCCCCTGGCCCTTCTGAAAAAATTACGAGCCGATCCGGCCCTCAAGAATCCAAGACATGGGGCCACCTTCCCCTTGCTGGCTGTCTCCTAGGCCGGCTATCGGAAGGCAACCCGACTTTAGCCCTCATGAAGAAAGCCGCGGGAAGGCCGGCTCCGAGAAGCCGGCCGCGAGAAGGCCGACTCCAAGAAGCCGGCTCCCACAAAGCGGTCAAGATCGTACCCTCGAAGTCTGCATCCACATAACGGCGATGTGACGGGGCGTGGCTACAGTAAAGCCTGCCACCCCCGAATCCCAGAGCACGCCTGGCACAGTGTGCCGTACGGGTGGCCATGACCCGTTCGGTGCGGCACTGTTGCCATGTTGACCCTGATGTCATCCACGACGGGCTGCCAGCGCGGCCCACGGGTGGTGGGCCCCTTTGGGCAGAGAGACACCCGAAGGCGGCCAAGCCTCGCCCAGTCGGCCCAAGACAGAGCCGGCTCCCCACAGCCGGCTTGCCACCTCCCTCAAAGGAGACGCCCCATTAAGGAGACAAGACGCGGTGAGGCTACAACGATCACCCGCCGAACGGCGACACTGTAGCCACGCCCACCTCGGCGAAGCCCTCGTCACCAGGATTGAGCAACAGTGACCAGCCACCGACAAGGCCCTGGACAGTGGGGCCTGCCTGTCAACCAAGGAGCCGGCAGCCGGCGGGACCCACCAGCCGGCGGGCCCAAGCAACCGGCGCGGAAGCCAGTGAGTGTAGACACAGACGGCTGGGCCCCGCGCCCAGCCGGATTACCCTTGTATCCCCGGGGGGTAGGCCTATATAAACCCCCCGGGACAACCATGCAAAGGGTTGATCCCTGCTAGTTTTAGACACCATATAGGGAGGAGAAGAGAGCGAGCAATGCCCTTCTTCTTCCTCTCGCCAAACAGCTCAGGGAGCATCGTGTAGCTACTTGTTCATCTAGTGATCATGCGGAGACCCCACAGAGCAGCAGTAGGGGTGTTATCTCCATGGAGAGCCCCGAAGCTGGGTATGATTCGCCGGCGTGCATGTCTTCGCCTCATCCCGCTTCCAGGCACCGGTGACGTATTATTGGCTCCCACAATGATAAGCCACCCATTGGCATATGTCGCACCTACCACCCGACAGAGGTGCTCTGAAGAGCTTCCACCAGAGTGTCCGGCGCCTCTGGATTGACAGAGGTCACCAGCGGGATCGACGCACCCCCTTCTTTTGAAGGAGGCTGCTCGCCTGATTCTGGAGTCGTGTCGACCTCCGGAATGATATTTGGTTGGGGGCCAAATTGGGCATGGCCCCCATCGCTAGTATCAATGGGGGTCAGTTCCCCCATGTTTTCGGCGGCATAGGTATTACCCTCTGGTGCCACCTTGACGGCTTCCCGCACCTCTCCATGTCCTGGAGGGGTCCTTCGGGCCAACACTTCAGTGTTGTCCGTAGCAGTGGGTGGGGACGCCAGCGGAGGAGACTCGCTCTCCATCATGTGTGTGCCCAGCGAATTCCCAGAGGACAATGATCGTTGGGGGAGATCACGGGCCAGACTACAATACATGATTCTATGTGTTAGGATCGCGAGGCATAAAGCCGGATATATACATTATCCTTAAAACACTTATGATTCGGCCGAACGCTTCGGCCTGGGGTTCCATCTGCGGGCGGCTTCAGCGTCCGATTCCAAGCCATCTGAAAGGGAGAGTTTCCCCTTCTTGGACGCCCCCGCCTCTAGATCCGCGGAGGCCTCCCTTTTCTTCGTTCCCCCCTTAGAGGGAGAATTGTTCTCCTCCACTTCCTCCTCGTCTTCATCATGGGAGGAGAGAGTTTCGGTATCTTCAGACGATATGTCCGAGGCACCTTTGCGGCAAAGGCCACATCTGACCTCCTTTCCCTTCTTCTTGGCCTTCTTTTCCGGTGCCTGGTATGGCGCCAGAACTAGCATCTTCGTCAGAAGAGGAATGGCTGGGTCTTTGGGCAAGGGAGCCGGACACTTGATCCGCCCTGCCTTCTTCATCTAGCCCTGGGGGACAAGGGGAAGGTTTAAACTTACTCCTTGGATCTACAAATCAAGGATATGATTAGAAATCTGAAGAACTCACTGGAGTAGCTAGATGAGCGCAGTCGTGGCCGAGGTCTTCGGTTGTCGGCGGCCACGTCTTCTGGGTTTTAAAAAGCAGCTTCCATATATCTTCATGCTTCATGCCGAAGAAGCACTGCAAGGTCCGAGGACTTGCCGGATCAAACTCCCACATATGGAGAGTCCGGCATTGGCAGGGGAGAATCTGGCGAAACAGCATCACCTGGATCATGCTGGCAAGGCTGGGGTTCTTGTCCACCATGCTCTTGATGCGCTTTTGCAGCGTCATCACCTCATCGGATGACGCCCAATCTAGGCCCTTCTTGATCCATGATGTGAGCCGCATTGGTATTCCGTAACATAGAATCACTCCTGTTTCCACCCCTTCACGGTCTCTGTGAAGGTCCCCTTGGGCTAGGTGACATTAGGGAGCTTGCTCACCATGGCGGCGCCGTACTCCACGTGTTGACCCTCGACCACCTTGGGCTTCACATTGAATACCTTGAGCCATAGGCCGAAGTGGGAGGTGATGAGGAGGAACGCCTCACACACGACGATGAACCCCGAGATGTTGAGGAATGAATTTGGGGCTAGATCATGGAAATCTAGCCCGTAATAGTACATGAGTCCGCGGACAAAAGGGTGGATAGGAAACCCTAGCCCGCGAAGGAAGTGGGGAATGAATACTACCCTCTCATTGGGCTCTGGTGTGGGAATGATCTGCTTTTTGGCAGGAAGCCGATGGGCGACTTCCTTGGCTAAATACCCTGCCTCCCCGATTTCCATGAAGATACAAGATAGAAGGCTTCCCCCGTGTCCGGATGGGACTCTCCTTGGCATGGAAGGCAAGCTTGGCGTTCGGATATGAAGATTCCTTTCTCTGTAAACCGACTCTGTACAAACCCTAGCCCCCTTCGGTATCTATATAAACCGGAGGGTTTAGTCTATAGGGGCAGTCATAATCATACATGCTAGACATCTAGGGTTTAGCCTTTACGTTCTCATGGTAGATCAACTCTTGTAACCCCCATACTCATCAAAGTCAATCAAGCAGGACGTAGGGTTTTACCTCCATCAAGAGGGCCCGAACCTTGGTAAACATCAAGCCCCCTGCCTCCTGTTACCTTCAATCCTTAGACGCATATTTCGGGACCCCCTACCTGAGATCTGCCAGTTTTGACACCGAAAACGTCCACTAGACATTCACGCATTTCACATCTTTCTACATCTACGGGAACCTGTCGGCGTCCTCGGAATGGGGGTCCCCAGACTTGCCTGCCTGCGGCCCACGACGTGGTCCCACCAGCGGCTCTGTACGACCCATCTTCACCAGCAAAAACTCAAGACCCTCGTGAGGGGCCAACCCTCACGAGGCGGACGACACAAGACCTCCTCGGGGGCGGCCTCACCAGGATGGCTCGCGAGGGGCGGAGAGATCAAGGCAAGGGGCGCGTCGCAAGGTTCCTGTGTAGCAAGCCATGGCGACCAACGCCAGGCGGGCGCCAGCACGCGCAGTGTCCTCGTTTCCTCTTTGCTGCTAAAGAGGCAAGCGCAGGCGCGGTGTCCCGAGGTGTCAAGCAAAGGTTTCCATATAGGTGCAACAAGACCAAGACCAGCAGGACGGCAGGACGGAGGTCACCATGGAGCCCAAGATGGCATCATCACCAGAGCCTTTGGCGGGCGAAGACCATCTTTTGTCTAGATAGCTTGTACTAGTTGCCCCCCTTTAAACTGGCCGTTTTGGGATCCCTTCCCGCCCAATATTTGGGGAGAGGACCTGGGCCTCTATAAATAGGAGTAGCCACCACCATAGCCAGGGATCGGCTCGTCGAGAGACGCAAGGCTCATCTCATCTTGGACCGGATCCATTCCTCCAAGGCCACCACACAAACTTGCCAAGCACAAGAGCACCACTCCTCAGGAGGCTATTCTTCCCTTGTAACTATTCATCCTTAGCCCAAGAGGCAATCCCCCACACCACACTGGAGTAGGGTATTACACCACATCGGTGGCCCGAACCAGTATAAATCTTGTGTCCCTTTGTTCTCTGAGTTCGACATGCTGAGCCTTGAGATCGCTGTGAGGGCGTGAGTGTCGGTGTTCTGGGAACGGGGGTACCCATACTTACCTACCTACGGCCCATGGCGTGGCTCCACCAGTGGCCCTGTGCGGCCCATCTTCACCAGCAAGCACTCAAGACCCTCGCAAGGGGACAAGCTTTGCGAGGCAGACGATGCAAGACCTCCTTGGGGGCAGCCTCACCAGGCTGGCTCGCGAGGTGCGGAGAGATCAAGGCAAGGGAGACCTCGCGAGGTCCTCATGACGTAAGCCATGACGACCAAGGCCAGGCGGGCACCAGGCGGCCAGCGCGCATAGTGCCCTCGTTTTCTCTTGGGTTCTAAAGAGGCAAGCTCAGGCGCGGAGTCCCGAGGCATCAAGCAATGGTTTCCATACCGGTGCAACAAGACCAAGACCAGTAGCACGGCAGGACGGAGGTCACCATGGAGCCCAAGACGGCGTCACCACCAGAGCCTTTGGCAGGCGAAGACTACTTTTGTCAGTATAACTTGTACTAGCTGTCCCCCTTCAAACATGGCCGTTGTGGGTCCCTTCCCGCTCAATATTTGGGAAGAGGACCAGGGCCTCTATAAATAGGACTAGCCACCACCTTAGCAAAGGGGAGAGGATCATTTAGACCACCAGACACCACACAAGCTCGCCAAGAACAAGAACACCTCTCCCCAGGAGGCCGTTCTTCCCCTTGCAACTGTTCATCCTCAGCCCACGAGGCAATCTGAGGGAGTCCTGGACTAAGGCATCCTCGGACCTCCGGCCTGTTATCCATCGGCCGAACTGATGGGTTGTGAAGATATGAAGACCGAAGACTGTACTTGTGTCCGGATTGGACTCTCCTTAGCGTGGAAGGCAAGCTTGGCGACCGACTATGAAGATTCCTTCTTATGTAACCGACTCTATGTAAACCCTAGTTCCCCTTGGTGTCTATATAAACCGGAGGGGTTAGTCCGGAAAGGATACATTCATTCATTACCATAGTCATATAGGCTAAGCTTCTAGGGTTTAGCCACCACCATCTCATGGTAGATCAACTCTTGTAACACCCATATTCATCAATATCAATCAAGCAGGACATAGGGTATTACCTCCATAGAGAGGGCCCGAACCTGGGTAAACATTGTGTCCCCTGTCTCCTTTACCATCGATCCTAGACGCACATTTCGGGACCCCCTACCCGAGATCCGCCAGTTTTGACACGACATTGGTGCTTTCATTGAGAGTTCCACTATGTCATCGACGAAAGGTTTGATGGTCCCTTCAATCGTCTATAGCGACACTGTCCAAGGAGAAACCTTCCTCCCCGGACAGATTTTCGTGTTCGGCGGCTTCGTACTGCGGGCAACTCGCCCGACCATCTGGAGTAGATCGATAGCTACACCCCTGGCCACCAGGTCATACTCGAAAACTTGAACTACGTTGCGGATATCCGTGGAGACTTGATCTTCAATGGATTTGAGACCATAGCGATCGCTCCCCCTCGCTCCGAGGAACATGACTTAAATCTGTCATCGGATAACATCCAGGAGATGGTTCCTGTTGCTACAACGGCCATAGAACCGGAGCAGATCGTGCCATCCGAAGCCACAAAGTCCGCGACGTTGGAGCCGCACATGGACTCGGCACCTCGCAATATCTGTGTCAATGGAACTCCGGATTCGTCTCCGGCTATAAGTTCTGTACCATGTACGCCTGCGGGCACCGAGATGGATCGGTTATCAATTTTCGAATTCAGCGCCGCAGACATCTTCCAACACTCACCCTTGGGTGATGTGCTAAACTCTTTAAAGAACTTGTCCTTGGAGAAGGACTCATGGCCGAACTATGTTTGGTCCGAGCCAAAGGCTGATGATGGGGAATTTCGCTTCCCACCCGCCACCCACTTCATAGCCACTATCGTGACTTAACCGACGTGTTTGACTACGACTCCGAAGACATTAACGGTATAGACGACGATGCCGACATGGAGCAAGGCCAAGACCCGCCGTTCACTAGACGTTGGACTGCCACCTCTTCGTACGATGTGTACATGATCAACACACCTAAAAAAGCCAGCGAAGATGACAAAGGAGATCCAGTTGCAAATAAACATTCTGAGACACAGTCCAAGCACTAGTGCCCAAAACGCCGCTCTAAACCTTGTCGCTCAAATGATGACAACACTCGCACCGAAGAGAATAGTACTCCGGGCGATGCCAAAAACAATGAAGACCCTATTGGAGCCGCATTCGAACAGGAGGAAAAAGACAACGGGCAAGATGACCCTGATAAACAGGCCACGCCCAATGACTCGGATGATGATAGTTATCGTCCAGTGTCCGAAGATGAGGAGAGCCTCGGCAGCGAGGATTTCATCGTGCCTGAGGCACCCCTAGAATAGGAACGCTTCAAGCGCCAGCTAATAGCTACCGCCAGAAGCCTGAAAAAGAAACAGCAGCAGCTCCACGTTGATCAAGACCTGCTCATTGACAGGTGGACTGATGTCTTGGCAGCTAAAGAATACGGCCTCGAGCGCCAAGTCAAGAGTTACCCAAAGCACAGACTGCTACCTCAGCTCGATGAGGAAGCACCGGATCCCTTACCTCCCTCACACAATGCGGACCGACCACCACGTGGCCAGGATAGTATGGCGGACCGGCCACCCCGCGGTCGGGATAAAACAGCAACTCAGGCCGAACAACAGCCCACCCCACCACCTCGCAAAAACAGGGACATAACAGCTCGGGACCATACATACGACCTTCGGTAGGAGCTGGACAGCAGAGCAGGACACACCAGATCAATCTACAGATCGCGAGAATGCTTCCCAACTCGGGATGACGGCTACCTATTCGGACATGACAAACCTAGTCACACCCGGGCCGATAACCGCAGACGGACTTCATCGGAGGTGCGTCGTGACGCGGCCTGATATAGAGACGCAGCACACCCTCTCTACTTCACAGATGAGGTGCTGGATCACAAATTTCCCGAGGGGTTCAAGCCCGTCAATATTGAATCATATGACGGACAACCGATCCCGCAGTATGGATTGAGGACTTTATTCTCCACATCCACATGGCCCGTGGAGACGACCTCCATGCCATCAAATACCTCCCACTAAAGCTCAAAGGACCAGCTCGACACTGGCTAAATAGCCTGCCTGAAAACTCCATCGGCAGCTAGGAGGACTTGGAAGAAGCCTTCCTTGACAACTTCCAAGGTACATATGTCTGGCCACCCGATGACGATGACTTAAGCACATAGTTCAACAACCCGGAGAATCAGCCAGAAAATTCTGGACTAGGTTCCTAATCAAAAAGAACCAGATCATTGACTGTTCAGAAGCCGAAGCCCTAGCGGCCTTTAAACACAGCATCCGTGACGAATGGCTAGCCCGCCACCTCGGCCAAGAAAAGCCAAGGTCCATGGCAGCCCTCATGTCACTTATGACCCGCTTTTGCGCGGGAGAAGATAGTTCGCTGGCTCATAGTACAAACACAGCCAATGAAGCAGGCCCCTCCGAGGCCAAAAATAGCACCAGCAAGCTCTGGCGCAACAGACACAAACGCCAAAGCAATGGCGATAACTCCGATGACACCACAGTTCGCGCCGGATTCAGCAGCTCCAAATCCGGCCAGCAAAAGAAGCTCTATAAAAGGAATGGCGGAGGACCATCCAGCTTGGACCGCATACTCGATCGTCCTTGCCAGATACATGGAACGCCAGACAAGCCGGCCAACCATACTAACAGAGATTGCCGGGTCTTTGAGCAAGCCAGCAAGGTAAACAGGGGAAAGAAGGAAGGGGAATCATAGCACGAGGACGGAGACGAGGAGCCCCGGCAGCCGAACACTGGGGGCAGAAGAAATTCCCGCCTCAAGTCCAAATGGTGAACATGATATACGCTACACACATCCCCAAAAGGGAGCGCAAGCACACACTTAGGGACGTTTACGCGGTTGAGCCAGTCGCCCCAAAGTTCAACCCATGGTCGTCATTCCCGATCACCTTCAATCGTAGTGATCGTCCAACTAGCATCCGTCATGGCGGTTCGGCCGCATTGGTACTCGACCCAATCATCACTGGATTTCACATGACACGAGTCCTAATGGACGATGGTAGCAGCCTCAACCTGCTCTATCAGGATACAGTACGCAAAATGGGCATTAATCCCTCACGAATCAAGTCCACGATAACTACCTTTAAAGGAGTTATACCAGGCGTAGAAGCCCATTGTACGGGCTCGATCATGCTGGAGGTGGTCTTTGGTTCCCCGGCTAACTTCCAAAGCGAAGAGCTAATCTTAGATACCGTCCCCTTCCGCAGCAGCTACCACACACTGCTCGGATGAACTGCGTTCACTAAATTCAATGCGGTGCAACATTATGCTTATCTCAAGCTCAAGATGCCCGGTCCACGCGGCGTCATTACAGTAAATGGAAACACGGAACATTCCCTCCACACAGAGGAGCATACCGCAGCCCTAGCAGCAGAAGTACAGAGTGGCCTTCGCAAGCGGCACCATAATCCGGCCGCCGAACCCCTGGACATCGTCAAGAAGGTCTGGACTACACTGCCAAAGGGCATGTCGGTTCGTCAAGAGCTGAATTAGTAAATTCGTCCTCTGTCCTAGCCCCGAGGAGGAAAGGGCATCCGTGCTGCGCATACATAATTACGCACTCAAAACCTCATGGGTACTGACGAAGGCATAACTCGCTCGCGATCCACAGTGCGGCTTGACCGACCCTGGGATTCGCACGCCTTTATTTTTTTACTTTTTATTATCACGGGTCTTTTCTCTTTTCGAGGTCTATATGGACGACCCGCTTGCAGAACACACCAAGGAGGCAAGAAGCTCTGGCATACAAGGGAATCCCTAGGTGGTCTCTATTAAACGATTGCCAAACAAGGGAATCCCCAGGTTTTACATACCCGCATGTAGCTCGCCCTTGGTTGTGAAATGTTAAATAGCTTTACTTGCTTATCACATTACTCGCACAAAGTATGCCCTGACGTACTAATTACATCACATTGGTGAATAAATGGGGGCGTCAGTTTATTACTTAATTTTTCATGTTTCCTCACCTTTGTGTATATTACTTATTACACGCGTACACTATGGTACGTATTACTGTGCCAGGGGCTTCATTACACCCCGTTCTACGACAATAAAAGTCCGAACACTTTTTCAGTATAGTTCGGCACCCCGAACTTATATCATTATTTGCATCGGCTCCGAATCATGTGTTTGGTCAATAGTTGGGTTGCCCGGCTCCTGTGCTTTCTACCTTACGTTCCGCTATATCGGCTAGGGTAGTAAAGGGAGAACTACTGTGATTGTGTCCCGGTTCTTCCGGACAAGCACCTCAATAGAGAAAGCCGAAAACTGACTATCATGATGTAGCGAGAGCCGGTCAGCTGTTCGAGAGGTTCCAAATCGTTAGAGATTTTTTTCCACTTCATGCGAAGAATCGGTCCCTCCGATTAGGCGTGTATAACGCCCCTAGTTAGGCCTTTCGAATACCAAGGGCTTCGCCAACCTTTTTTTAATTGTCAAATCCTATGGCTAAGTGAGGGTGGTAAAGGCCGCATAGTCTGATTGCCTTGTTCATTGTGCTAAACACCTCCTTTAAGGACCAGAATGTGGAGTAAATAGTGTTTAGATTTATCCCGAACACCCCCGTACTATCTACGTGGGGGTAGAAGCCGACGACTGGTCAACCCTCAGATTTCATAAACGGCCGCACAGGAGGTAAAATGTAAATCACAAGCATTATCATACATAACATCACTGTTCCATATTATAGGACAAGATAATACAAATGTTCTCATGGGAAAATGATATCCTTCGAACATTGTTCCGCCACAATGCGGGACCCCTCCAGGACGCCATCAAAATAGAGCTCGGGTCGATGATGCTCCTTGCCCTCCGGTGGCCCCTCGGTCATCAACTTCTTGGCATCCAACTTTTCCCAATGCGTCTTGACGCATGAAAAGGCCATACGCGCACTTTCAATGCAGACCGACCGCTTCACGGTTTCGAGCCACGGACAGGCATTTACAAGCCGCTTAACAAGTCCGAAAAAGCTGCTAGGTACAGGCTCGGCAGGCCATAGCCGGACTATCAGGTCCTTCATGGCTAGCTCTGCCTACTTGTGCAGCTCGACCAACTACTTCAGCTGGTCGATGAAGGGCAACGGATGATCGGTCCAAGATACTGGGACCAGAATAGCTTCTCCGTAGACATCCCTTCTTCAGCTCTGTAATGCTCGGCAGCATCCGATATACTGTGCGGCAGATCTGCAAACGCCCCTGGAAAACCCAAATTCGGATAAGTACATGGAACGTTTCTTTTACATACTTGCTTTGCATGGTGAAAGAATTACCCGCTGCAATCTCCTTGGCCGCCCAAATTTCCTGGAGGGCGTTCTGGGCTTCGGCTCGTGCATCATGTGCGCTCCGGCGGGCCTTCGCCACTTCGGACTCTTGCGCCTTACAATCGCGCTCCAAGGACTCAAATCTCTTGATCGTGTCCTGGGGCTGTTGTTGCGGCTCGCCGACCTGGGCCTCGTGCTTCTCGCACGCGGCACGTTCCTTGGCTGCTTTGTCCTCGACATCGTCCAACGCTTTCTTGAGAGCCTCCATGTCGGTCATGGCCCCTATTAAAGGTCATGAAAACTCATTCTGGATGGACCATTAATTTTTTCTTAAAAGGTACCAGCAGGTCAGCACATACCTTGGCTATCCTCTAGCTACTTCTTTACAAGGCAGAGCTCTTCCTCGGCCCGCTCCAGTTTCTGCTTCAGTCCGGAGACCTCTGCAGCATGAGCGGTGGCAGCCTGCAGTGACACCTCCTTATTCACAAAGACAACTTATGTTAGACTCCTGCGATATTCCTTTTCGATCCTCTGTTCGGCTTTTTCTTTCCGAACACCAAATAGAGCATCAGGGGCTACTGTCTATACTATGATATTCTTCCTACAAACGCATTACTTACCTCAAAGCCTGATAGAAAGCTAGGCTTCACTCAGTCTGCTTTTCATGAACTGGACCTTCTCTGTTACCATGCCCATAAGGGCGCGGTGTGCATCCACAATAGAGGCACCTTGTAGCGCCTCCAGCAGGTTATCCGGTGCATCTAGTTCGATAGAAGTCACCGGCGGATCAGGCAGATTCCATACTTTCAGGGCATGCCGTTCGCTGGACTCGGAGTCTCATAGGTCTACGAAATGGTATCCGGCTCAGGTCCAAAGGGAACCCGGCCCCCGTCGCTAGTCCCCACAGGGGATTTTCCCCTATGCGTCCGGCAATTGTGGAGTCGTCCTGGGGCGCCACCTCGGTGATCTCCGGAACCCCCCCGGTCGGGGAAGGTCTTTTGCGACACCACCTCTTTGTCACCCTTGGGAGAGACGGAATGAGCAGGTGGCGGAGACATGCTAGCTATCTCCTTTGAGTCCAGCGATCCCTCTGATGAGGATCGTAGGGAGCCATCGCATGCTGGACTGCGATAACAAAGTTTAAGGTATATCAATATTACAAACAGGGAACGCCAGGCGTTTTTGGATTCTGGTACTTACGATGCGGCCAGAGGCTTGGTCCGGCGAGGTCGCTCCGGACTACTGAATCCCACATGGAGTTGTCCGTGTGGGAACCCCTAACCCTCTTAGGCGCTTTCAGCTCTGGATCTGCGGGAGCCGTTCTCTCCTTCCTCCCACTTCACATGGGGAGTCGCATTCTTCTTCCTCTTGGTCGTCGTCGTCAGCGGATTAAGAGGAAGTCTCGTCTTTGGACATCATGTACGAAGCGCCTTTTCAGCGAGGGCCTTTCTTGGCCCCTTTGGCCGCTTTCTTGGTCGTCTTCTCTGGCACCTCATAAGGTGCTGGAAAAAGCATTTTCGTCAATAACGGGAATTCTTGGTCTTGGGGCAGCGGAGCCGGACTGTTAATCCCCTCCGCTATCTTGATCCAGGCCTGAAAACACGGGTAGGAAAGCTTAGGGTTTTTATCAAAATATGCTAGTAAAGGGTACGCCTTGAAAACATTAAAAGAACTCACCGGGTTAGCCTGGCGTTTTAAGCTAAGCCCGTGATCTTCGGTCGTGGGCGATGGCGTCTCGCTGGCCTTGAACATCACTTTCCATATTTCTTCGTGCGTCGTGCCAAAGAGCTCTAGTAGTGTCTGGTGCTTGGCCGGATCGTACTCCCATAGATAGCAAGTCCGGCGCTCGCACGGAAGGACCCGACGAATGAGCATGACCTGGACCACATTGACGGGTTTGATCTTCCTATCCATCATGTTCTGGACACACATCTGGAGCCCAGTCAGCTCGTCCGAGGGACCCCAGGTCAGGCCCTTCTCTTGCCAGGAGGTGAGCCACATTGGGAATCCAGATCTGAATTCGGGGGCCACCACCTAGTTGGTGTTGCGTGGCTCGGTGATATAGAACCACCCCGACTGCCACCCTTTCACTGTCTCCGCGAACGAGCCTTCGGGTCGGGTAACGTTGGGCATCTTGCCCACCATGGCACCTCCGCGCTCTGCTTGTTGGCCGCTCACCACCTTCGGCTTCACGTTGAAGGTCTTCAACCATGGGCCGAAATGAGGCGTGGTGCGGAGGAAGGCCTCGCACACGACAATGAATGCCGTGATGTTGAGGATGCAGTTGGGGGCTAGGTCATGAAAGTCTAGCCCATAGTAAAACCTCAGTCTGCGGACGAAGGGGTGGAGAGGGAAGCCAGGCCCGCGGACAAAATGTGTGAGAAACACAACCCTCTCGTGGGGCTCTGGAGTAGGGATGATATGTCCCTTATCCGGGAGTAGTGATCTCCTTGGTCAGATATCCGGCCTCCCGGAGCGCCTTGATATCCTTTTTCTTGACGGAGGAGGCCATCTACTTACCCCCAGCTCCGGATCTGGACATTTTTTGAGTACTTTCTTGGCTGAGGGAAAAGCTAGAAGCTTGGGTGCTAGAGCTCAGGGACGGAAGGACTGGGGAGGATCTGAGATGTGGGTGAAAGAAAGGGAATCCTTATCCCCTTATAAAGGCCATGAGATATCAAGCGTCTCCCCACTCGCCTTAAACTCACCTATTCCCAAGGGCCATGCTAATAGCATGGTTGGGCCTCCCACGCCCGTATTGATGAGAATCCTGTAATAAGGGGGCACGATCTCTGCTTCGACAAGACATGCCAATGGCAGCCGCGTCTCGAAACATGGAGCGGCAGACGAAAAACGGTCCGAAATTATGACCGGACAGACGTGATGTCATATTGTAAAAGCTGTCAGCGGATTAGACTCGTGTGAAAATATATATTCTCTCTACGGTTATGTATGGTGTGTATGATAGGTCCAAATACTATCATCGCATCCGAAGACTATCTTGAAGTTCGGATAAAAGGGACCCGCCTTGCAATGCCGAAGACAATCTGCATGCTGAACTCCTCGTCTTGAAGCCAGGTTCAGGGGCTACTGAGGGAGTCCTAGACTAAGGGGTCCTCGGATGTCCGGCTTGTTATCCATGGGCCGGACTGATGGGCTGTGAAGACATGAAGACCGAAGACTGTACCTGTGTCTGGATTGGACTCTCCTTGGCGTGGAAGGCAAGCTTGGCAACCGACTATGAAGATTCCTTCTTATGTAACCGACTCTACGTAAACCCTAGATTCCCTCGGTGTCTATATAAACCGGAGGGGTTAGTCCGGAAAGGATACATTCATTCATAACCATAGTCATATAGGCGAAGTTTCTAGGGTTTAGCCATCACCATCTCGTGGTAGATCAACTCTTGTAACACCCATATTTATCAATATCAATCAAGCAGGACGTAGGGTATTACCTCCATAGAGAGGGCCCGAACCTGGGTAAACATTGTGTCCCCTATCTCTTGTTACCATCGATCCTAGACGCACAGTTCGGGACCCCCTATCGGAGATCCGCCGGTTTTGACACCGACACAATCCACCACACCACACTGGAGTAGGGTATTACACCGCAACGGTGGCCTGAACCAATATAAATCTTGTGTCCCTTTATTCTGCGAGTTTAACTGCCAAGACTTGAGATTGTGGTGAAGGTGAGAGCTAGAGGGGGAGAGATCTTCGTTCGCACCCTAGTGTTCGAACCTCAAGGGTTTTGACGGAACCCGAAATCCGACATTTGGCGCGCCAGGTAGGGGGTGCGCCGAAGCTCCACCTCTCAGCTTGCTTCATCCATCTTCATGGCAGACGCTACCCCTCCGGCTAGGCCGGCGTGCGCCTGTGGATGCGCCGTGGGCATCCGGGCCTTAACCCACACCTTGCGACAGGTGCAGTCGCCATGCAAGTTCAAGCAAGAGATGCCACCCTGCTATGATGGCACGCCAGATCCGGCGGCCTTCTTGCAGGCGTATGAGGAGGCCGTCCTCGAAGCCGGAGGCCATGACCAGGTCATGGCCAACTGGTTCCTCTTGGCCTTGGCCGGCGCGCCACGCGGCTGGCTACTCAGCTTCTGGGGATCTTCGGTGACCTCCTGGGAGGAACTGCGTGGTCTATTCATCACGCACTTCGTGGCACCGGCGCCCCTCGCCATCGCGGCCCTCCTCGGCGGCTCGCAAGCACCACCCTCAGACCATCACACCAAGCCGTTCTTTCGCCAGATTGGCACCGCCTCCGCGTGCCAAGGAGCTCCCCCGGGTTGGGCGGCGCCCATGGCCGACCTAACTTTCTACGCGGGGGATCACCCCGCCACCACCATTGGCTCAGGCGTGCTCCCAATGCTGTGCACGCCCACCATCTGCAGTGTAGCCGTCACGAAGACCCTCATCAATGGTGGCGTCAATCTCAACATGCTCTCTGTGGAGGCTTTCATCCTTCTCCATGTATCGCTTCAACGGCTCGGACCTAGCAAGCCCTTGTCCGAGGTCGGCGGCGGCTCCGCTAGCCCCTTCGACATCGCTGATCGACTTCGACATCGCTCGCAACGGCCTCCCCTACAACGCCATCCTTGGATACCCGGCTCTGGCCCGGTTCATGGCTGCAATCCATCCGGCATACAACCTCATGAAGATGCCTGGGAGCAAAGACGTCCTCACCATGGTTGGGGATACCAAGGAGGCCCTAGCGGCGCTCAGGTGCGCCCTCAAAACCGCCGCGGCGGCACTATCGGCCAACGAGGCCATCCTAGGGGCCAAGGAAGCCGCGCCAGCAAAGCAGAAGCAACTATTGACTCAAGATCGGGCCAAAACCAAGAAGGTGTCAGTCGAGCAAGATGGGTCCTCGAGAACCACTTTCATCGTCGGTGCTGACCTCGACCCAAAACAAGAGGAGGCACTGGTGAAGTTCTTGTGCATGAACAAGGATGTGTTCGCCTGGGAACCCAAGCAGCTAGTGGGGGTCCCAAGAGGGGTGATCGAGCATCACTTAAGGGTGTGCCCCAATGTGCGCCCCGCGAAGCAGAAAGCGCGGTGAGAGTCCACGAAGAAGCAATCCTTCATCGTCTAGGAAACCCGCAAGTTGGAGGCGGCGGGTGTCATTCGCGAGGTTCGGTAACCCGAGTGGCTGGCGAACCCTGTCGTCGTACCGAAGAAAGGCGGGAAGGAGCGCATGTGTGTTGACTTCACAAACCTCGACAAGGCTTGTCCCCAAGACCCGTTCCCGCTCCCGTGCATCGATCAGATTATCGACTCCACCGTCGAATGCGACCTGCTGTGCTTCCTGGACGCATTCTCGGGTTATAACTAGATCAAGATGGCGGTGGAGAATGTGTAGAAGACGGCCTTCCTCACCCCATGTGGGGTATACTTCTACACTTGCATGCCATTTGGACTGCGCAATGTTGGAGCAACCTTCCAGAGGATGATGCACATCACCTTGGGACGGCAGCTCGGGAGAAACACTGAGGCCTACGTTGACGACATTGTGGTGAAGTCTTGGGAGGCAAGAACTTTGATTCAGGACCTGGAGGAGACTTTTGCGAGCCTGCGCTAGGTGGACTTGCGGCTCAACCCGGAGAAGTGCGTGTTTGGTGTCCCTTCCGACAAGCTGCTGGGCTTCATCGTGTCCCACAGGGGGATCGAGGCCAACCCAGAGAAGGTCAATGCGATAGAAGACATGAGCCCACCGCAAACTCTGAAGGAGATGCAGAAGCTTGCAGGCTGCGTGACCTTGCTGGGGCGCTTCATCTCCAAGATGGGAGAACGCGCCCTTCCGTTCTTCAAGTTGATGAAGAAGAAGGGCCCGTTCGAGTGGACCCCGGAAGCTGACCAAGTGTTTCAAGACCTCAAGAGATACCTGACCAGCCCTACGGTGATGGTGGCGCCTCGCCCTCATGAGCCCTTGGTGCTTTACCTTGCCGCCACTCCCTACTCTGCCAGGGCAGCTCTGGTGGCGGTCCGGGAGGAGCGCCAGGCCAGGGGGCTGCCGCGCCACATCGCTTCACCAGCCGAGGCGATGCAGGACCCGGAGGGCACTACAAGGGCTGAAGCAAGGCCAACGGGTGACCAGGCCCAGCAGGACGGCGTTCACAGGCGGGCAGGGGCACCAGCAGGCGATCGGGCTCTTGAGGTCCCGTCATCTCATGAGGCGCCCCAACTGCCGACAAGCACAAGCTCCGTCAACGTTCCTGCCCTCGTCAAGCATCCAGTGTATTTCTTCAACACGGTACCGCGGGATGCAAGGGCAGGGTACCCCATGCCTCAAAAGCTCTTGCTCACGCTTCTAGTGGCCTCACGCAAGCTGCTACACTACTTCCAAGGCCACCCAATCAAGGTCGTCTCGGCCTACCCGCTGGAGAGGGTACTCAGGAGCCCCGACGCTATTGGAAGAGTCGCTGCATGGAACATCAAGCTGCAAGCATTCCATCTAGAGTTCAGCACAACTAGGGTCATCAAGTGGGCCGCGCTCGCTGACTTCGTGGCAGAATGGACCGACGACCTGGGGTTTGAAGCAGGAAAGGACCGATCTCTCTCACCAGGAAGTGAAGCACCAGATGGATGGGTCATGTATTTCGATGGTGCATTCACATGCCAGGGTGCGGGGGACGGAGCAGTGCTCATCTCGCCTACTTAGGACAAGCTCTACTACGCCGTGCAACTCTGCTTCCAGCAGGGCCAGAAGGTCTCCAACAACATCGCAGAGTACGAAGGCCTCATCCCCGGCCTCAAGGCCGCGGTGGCCCATGGGGTGAAGCGCCTCACCATCAAGGGAAACTCGCAGCTCCTCGTCAACTTCTCCAACAAGGTATACGACCCAAAGGACGAACACATGGAGGCATACCTCGTGGAGGTACACAAAATGGAAAAGCATTTCCTGGGTCTAGAGCTGCAGCACGTACCCCGTGGCACCAACAAGGAGGCCGACGGCATCGCCAAGAGGGCGCCCAAGCGACAACCCCATGAGCTTGGCATCTTTGAGGAGCGGCTCTTCAGGCCGTCGGCAACACCTCCGCTCCCTGAGCCGGCGCCGCCATGAGAGGAACTCCCCCAACCACCTGCCTCGGGAGCCCCGGCCTGTGGCCCGACCTCGGGAGTGCGCCTACTCCTGGCGCTCGAGCCTCAGGAGGGATGCTGGACCAAGGAGTTCAAGGAATACCTGACGCAAGGGATGCTGCCGGAGAAGGAGGAGGATGCAGAGCGCGTGGCCCGACAAGCTACAGCATACTGCATCCAGGATGGTGAGTTATACAGGAAGCGGCCAAATGATGTTACCTTACGATGCATCTCCAGGGAACATGGGAATGAGCTATTGGCCGACATACACGACGGGGACTGCAGGCACCACTCGTCATCACAGACCCTCATCGGCAAGGTGTTCCACAGCGAGTTCTACTGGCCTATGGCTCTCAACGACGCAACCGAGCTGGTGAAGTTCTGCGAGGCCTGCCAATTCCACGCCAAGCAGATCCATCAGCCAGCTTAGGGCCTCCAGCCATCCCACTCTCTTGGTCGTTCGCAGTCTGGGGGCTGGATATCATAGGCCCATTCCCTCGAGCACCTGGGGGCTACCGCTACCTCTACGTCGCCATCGACAAGTACACCAAATGGGCGGAGGTAGAGGCCGTCCGCACCATCCCGGCCGGATCTGCGGTCAAGTTCATCAAGGGTGTCATAAGCCGGTTTGGGGTCCCTAATCACATCATTACGGACAACGGCTCACAATTCACTAGCAATCTTTTCAAGGCATACTGTGCTAACCTTGGAATGCAGATCTGCTATGCTTTAGTGGCACACCCCAGGAGCAATGGTCAAGCCGAACGCGCCAACGCGGAGGTCCTCAGGGGCCTCAAGACCAGGACCTTCAAGAATAAGCTTGAGGCCTGCGGCAAGGGCTGGCACGATGAGCTCCAGTCTATGTTGTGGTCCATCCGCTCCACCGCCACAAAGCCAACAGGCGAGACCCCGTTCTTCCTCGTCTATGGAGCAAAAGCGGTTCTCCCTCACAAGGTCAAGCTTCTCTCCGCGTGGGTCCTGGCGTTCTACGAGACGCAGTAGGACGCCATGCGGGGGATGGACCTTGTGCCGGGGGAGGAACGCCGCCGTGAAGCCTTGCTCCGAGCAGCAAGGTACCAGCAGGCGCTGCGACGGTACCACTGTCGCAGCGTCCGCTCCAGGACGCTCGAGGTGGGAGATCTCGTCCCGAGGAGGGTGCTCTCTAGGGAAGGGCTGCACAAGCTCTCGCCCATGTAGGAGGGCCCATTTAGGATCGCCCGTGTCTCCAGGCCTGGCACCGCGCGCCTGGAGACACAAGACGAGATCCCCATCCAGAACGCCTGGAACATCCAGCACCTCCGGAGGTTCTACCCATGAAGCAAGGCCCAACGCCTATGAAGCAAGGCCCCATGCCTGTGAAGATGTCCGATCGTGACACTCTCACGTAATAATGAGTGGCGTTGTACACGCCCCGGAGTCTCGGGAGTGCCGCACTTGGTCCTCGGGGGCTCCCTCCCATGTCTTAGTGGCAGCACTTAGCTCCGCACTGGTGAGAAGACAAGAAGACTAGACTAGGTGCCGGACGCGGCTTTTCATTTGCTTTCCGTAGTTTGCTTGCCCCTTTTTCTTAATGGAAGTTTGCATTCTGGCCTTTGTTGTCCTCTTTGTTCGATCACCTTCCCCTCTGTTCTTCCTTGGATTTTTGTTTTGGTCCGTTCTCACCCTCGCATGCCTCACGAGGGGGCTGGATATGTGCCCTCATGGAGGTGCCCTCGTGAGCGTTTTTCCTGTTCTTCGCGAGGCACCCTCGCCCGAGCCCACAAGCTAGCACAACTCTCTCAATCTGTGCCCCTCGGGTACTGTGATGCGAAGTGCTGGGTCATGACCGGCGACGCTTGCGACCAGGATTCGAAAGAATAAGAGTTTCCTAACGAATTTTTGCAGTTCCCAGACGCCTTCCGAGCAAAGGAGGCCTCGTTAGGCACTAGGGAATGCTCGCCTCATGAGGCGGAAACTACTTCAAGCACATCAAGCTAAGTTATCTCTACACGCCCACATAAAACGTTGGTACCACAACACGGCGTAGGGACGGTACACATAGCATAGCAACTCGGAAATTATGGTTCATTACACGCCCCCCGCAGGGCCCATACTTGTTTCTTCTTAAACGCAGGAAGGAAAGAGCAAAACAAAAGTGGAGCGTGCCCCCACAGAAGTTCGCGAGGGCGGACCCATGGCGCTTCCCCGAGCTCATCCAGACTCCTCCTCGCGCTTCACTGGATCGCGACGACGAGACGACCCGTTGCCTCCCTCGAAACGGGCGCGGCGGCTGGTCATAGCCGCCGCTGCTGGAGCTGTCGCTGGAGGTGGAGCCGCCGTAGATGGACGAGCTGTGGCCAACGCCGAGGAGGAAGCCACCTTCCTCCTCGTCACGACCATCACCAAGGCCGAGCACCACATCGCCGTCGTTGTCCTTGGGGCAGCACCCGACGTGGCGACCATCTTCCCCAAATACCCACGAAGAGGGTCGCGTCACCGTTCTACTTGAAGTGGAGGGCACACCACCTGCCCAGTCCATGCGTGCGGGCGAACGTCTGCCAGCCACGAGCCAAGCACATGTTGCCCGCGGCGGAGATTTCCACCACGACCCACGAAGACCTGCAGCAGCAACCGCCCGCCTGCAGCCAGAGACCGCCTAGACCTGCGGACGGTAGTTCGCCGACAAAGAACCGCTAGAGCTGAAGCCAGGTGCCAGCCGGGTTCTCCGACCACACGATGAACTCAGGCATCACCTCCGACGAATGGAAGCGCGGCGAGGAGGCTGCGCAACCAAGGCACGCCTCACTTCATCATCAACAGTACTGCCACGACCAG
>NC_041384.1:314938602-314979593 GCF_002162155.2 Triticum dicoccoides
CAAAAACGCCCCCTCTTGGGTGGTGGCGAGCCGGGCCCCTCCTGGCGGGCCTTCCCCTTCTCCGCGGCCGAGAATCTCTTCACCGGTGCCATGAGTGTTGCTGCTAGCGAGGAAGCGAGGAAGAAGAAGAAGAAGGAGCGAAGGAAGTGATGGGTGACGGGGACTCCGCTCCCCCTTCCCATTTATAGCCAAGAGGAGGCCCACCGCCGGCCTCCACGATCTAAGGTAATGACGACCTTTTTTCTGCATGCAACAAGGACTCGTCAAGTCGGGCGGTTGCCGAGGCAGCATGCGAAAGCGGGGACGCCCACATCCAATCAACCGCCACACGTCAACCGAGGCCGCAGGCTGTTAGGGCCCGCGGCGCCCCGCCCTTGCCCTCGGCTTCGCCTCGAAGCCAAGTCCGAGCACACCTTGGGCCCGGGGGCTACTGTCAGCGTTCTGGGAATGGGGGTCTCCAGAGTTGCCTGCCTGCGGCCCACGACGTGGCTCCACAATTGGCCCTGTGCGGCCTATCTTCACCAGCAAGCACTCAAGACCCTCACAAGGGGCCAAGCCTCATGAGGCAGACGATGCAAGACCTACTCGGGGGCAGCCTCACCAGGCTGGCTCGTGAGGGGCGGAGAGATCAAGGCTAGGGAGACCTCGCGATGTCCCCATGATGTAAGCCATGACGACCAAGGCCAGGCGAGCACCAGGTGGGTGCCAACACGTGCAGTGTCATCGTTTCCTCTTTGGTGCTAAAGAGGCAAGCTCAGGTGCGGAGTCCCGAGGCATGAAGCAAAGGTTTCCAGATTGGTGCAACAAGACGAAGACCGACAGGATGGCAGGACGGAAGTCACCGTGGAGCCCAAGATGGCATCACCACGAGAGCCTTTGGCAGGCGAAGACTACTTTTGTCAGGATAACTTGTACTAGCTGCGAACCTTCAAACATGGCCGTTGTGGCATCCCTTCCCCTCTCAATATTTGGGAAGAGGACCAGGGCCTCTATAAATAGGATTAGCCACCACCTTAGCAAAGGGGAGAGGATCATTCATACCACCAGACACCACACAAGCTCGCCAAGCACAAGAGCACCTCTCCTCAGGAGGCCGTTCTTCCCCTTGTAACTGTTCATCCTCAGCCCATGAGGCTATCCATCACACCACACTGGAGTAGGTTATTCACCGCAACGGTGTCCCGAACCAGTATAAATCTTGTGTCCCTTTGTTCTGTGAGTTCGACGCGCTAAGACTTGAGATTGTGGTGAGGGCGAGAGCTAGAGGGGGAGAGATCTTCGTGCACACTCCAATGTTCGAACCTTAAGGGTTTTTCCGAAACCCGAAATCCGACAATGAGCTGGAGGGAGGAGAGATCTTCGTGCGCACCCAGTGTTCAAACCTCAAGGGTTTTGCCGGAACCCGAAATCTGACATTTGGTGCGCCAGGTAGGGGTGCGCCGAAGCCTCTGTCCCATCAGCAGACCCGCCAGCACTCTGCAGCACAAATGTCCGGCGACCCGAGGGCCTACGCCGATCGTTGGGCAGCCTAGCCAGCCCGGGCGGTGTCATCCGCCCAAGAAGACCTCAACTCTGCGCTCCAGGTGGCACGCGCACCGCCAAACGCCATGGGGTGCGGGCAGCATGGTTCGACGCCTTCCACCCTTACCCTGCGGCGCGTGTGGGTTGTCGGCGTTCTGGAAACGGGGGTCCCCAGACTTGCCTGCCTGCGGCTCGCGGCGTGGCTGAGCCAGCAGGCCATACGACCCATCTTCACCAACAAAGCATCCAAGACCCTCGCGAGGGTCCAAGCCTCGCGAGGCGGACGATGCAAGACCTCCTCGGGAGTAGCCTAGCTAGGCAGGCTCGTGAGGAGCGGAGATATCAAGGCGGGACAACCCTCACGAGACCCTCGTGACGTGAGCCATGATGCACGATACCAGGCGGGCGCCAGCGCGCACAGCGTCCTTGTTTCCTCTTTGGTGCTAAGGAGGCAAGCACAGGCGAAGAATACCAAGGCAAAGGTTGCTATATTGGTGCAACGAGACCAAGACCAGGAGGACGGCAAGGTGGAGGTCATCGTGGAGCCCAAGACGGCGTCACCACCAGAGCCTTTGGTAGACGAAGATCACTTTTGTCAAGATAGCTTGTACTAGCTGTCCTCCTTTGGATTAGCCCGCCATTGTTGGCTCCCTTCCCGCTAGATATTTGGGAAGAGGACCAGGGCCAGTATAAATAGGACTAGCCACCACCTTAGAGGAGGACGGATCAGTCAGTCCACCCAACACACATAAGCTCACAGAGCTCAAGAACACCTCAACCTCAGGAGGTTGTTCTTCCCTTGTACTATTCATCATCAGCCCTAGAGGTAATCCACCACCACCACACTGGAGTAGATTATTGCACCACAACGGTGGCCCAAACCAGTATAAATCTTGTGTCTTTCTGTGTTGAGTTCGTCGAGTTCGTCCGCGAGATCTTAGTGAGCTAGGCCGTTGATTGGCGGGAAGGAAAGACTCTGCGCGCACCATAGTGTTTGAACCTTAAGGGTTTGCCGGAACCCCACATCCGACATTTGGCGCGCCAGGTAGGGGTATGCCGTAGCTTCCCTTCCATCAGTTCGTCGCTCTGTCACTCCGTCGTCTCCATGGCGGACGCATGCCGCGCTCGAGCTGAGCGTCGGCTGCCCTGATAGACCGGGTCGCTCAGACGGCTCCCGTCGGCGGGCCACATCGCCGTTCTTCGTCCCCCGCCGCCAACGCTGCCACCGGCCCGGTGGGGAACAAGCACCAGGTGTCCTTGCTGCATCCTTCGGTGCGGCAGGACGGCTGCACCGCCACTCCATCGCTGACCCCTGCCGGATCTTCGTCTCACGCGCACTGCGCTCCCATGGAGGCACGGGCCGCACTCCTTGCAGCGAACGAGCTCCTACACTACCACCCCATCGACGACCTCTACGAGGAGTGGCTCGAGCGCGTTGCCGAGCTTGTCCGCGCCGCGGGGGGCTCTCCGGCGCCGTCCCACTGTCTGCCTCCCCCACAACCAGTCGCGGGTGACGGGGCTCATGGTGCGCCTCCACCACCTCAGCCCCAAGACATTGCCTTGGCACCAAGGCGCGCAGCTCCGCGACGTGATCCGCCGCGCCCGGCGCCTGCGCTCGAAGAGAGAAGCTGCTAAGAAATTCCGCGGCCACGAGAAGCTGCACCTACGCTCCCCGCGCCACCTCCTCAACACCACGCACCAGCCACAGCAGCGCAGCGCGCACCTCGTCAAGACCAAGCTCCACCTCTAAAGTGGGGCCCAGCTACGACGGCTGGCTGCCGCGCCTTCACTCCTGAGCTAAGTAGCGTCACCTGGCCGGGCAAGTTCAAGCCCAATCTGCCTCCTCGCTATGACGGTACCGCCGACCCCGCGGAGTTCCTGCAGCTCTATGAGCAGAGCATCGAAGCGGCCAACGGCGACGAAAAGGTCATGGCGAACTGGTTTCCCATGGCTCTCAAGGATGGAGCTCGCTCCTGGCTCCTGAATCTGTAGCACGGCTCGATCTCCTCCTGGGAAGAGATGCGCAACCGCTTCGTCGCCAACTTCCAGGGCACTTGCGACCATCCTTCGGCCGCGGGTGATCTACGCCGCATTAGGCAGCAACCGGGAGAGACCCTCCAGAAGTACATCCAGCGCTTCAACAACACCCACCTCAAGATCCCCAAGGTCACGGACGAGGCCATCATCTCCGCGTTTTCCGACGGCATCCGCGATGTCAAGATGAAGGAAGAGCTCGCCATCCACGAGGAGCTCTGCACATCTCAGGAGCTGTTCAACCTGGCGAACAGGTGCACAAGCGCTGAGGAGGGGTGCCTCTCCCTCCTTGAGCTGCCAGCCGTGGGCGCAGAGGAGAAGAAGGCCAAGGCCAAGGACGTGAAGTGCAGGGAGGTAACTGTGCTCGCAGCAGAGCCCGACGTCAAGCGGGGCAGATATCTGCCTGGGTCATCCAAGAACGGTCGACCTTTCTGCACCTTCACAACTGAACACCCACAACACCAGTGACTGTCAAGAGCTCAGAGCCATACGAGAAGGACGCTACGATCGACGCCGCGAGCGCAGCGACCGGGGCTACGGCCGCCGAGGAGGACGTGGAGGCGGACGCTGGGACGACCGAGGCCCGCGCCAGGAGTGGCGCGACCAACCTCGCGAGGACCGCTGGCAGGATCAGCCTCGTGAGGGCGCCTGGAGGGACCCGTCTCGTGAAGATTGCCCCCAGGGCAATGCCGGTCTTCCCCCCTGCCGCCACCAAGAAGGAACGGCGACCACCACCAGGACGAGGGGGCTGGGGGCTTCAAGGAGCTACACGCGGTCACCTGCATCTTGGGCGGCGCCCAGGCCCCAGCGTCCCAGCGCGTCTTCAAGCAGTTTGCTCGCGAGGTGAACGTGGCGCTCCCCAAGCTCGAGGCCACACGCCCTCTCAGGTGGCCCCAATGCGCCATCTCCTTCAACTCGGCGGATGAACTCAAGTGCGCGGCCACTGCTGGCACGCTCCCCATGTTGTATTCCCCGGTCATCAGCAATGTGCAGGTCACCAAGACCATCATCGACGGCGGCACAGGGCTCAACGTCCTGTCCGTCGACACGTTCGACAACCTCCAAGTGCCATATGACTAGCTCCAGCCCACCAAGCCTTTCTCAGGAGTGACTGACGGCTCCACCACTCCGATAGGGCAGGTCCGCCTGCCTGTCACCTTCGGGGAGCACAAGAACTACCGCACCGAGCTCATCGACATCGATGTCGCGCACATCCGCCTGCCGTACAATGCCATCCTCGGGTATCCAGCCCTGGCCAAGTTCATGGCAGTCACTCATCATGGCTACAACATTCTCAAGATGCCAGGAAGCGAAGGAATCATCATGGTCCTGTGTGAAGAGAGGGATGCGGTGTGCTCCCTCGAGCGTGCCTTTCAAGCCGCAGCAATCGATGACCCTGATAGCAGAAATGAAGGCCCTCTAGAGACCATCCCCACGAAGAAGCAGCCGCGCCGTGCAGGACCTCAGGAGGATGGCATCGCGGCAGGAGCCACGTCAGGATCGTCGCCCGCTCCAGCGGCGCCTCCCTCCATGGCATAGGAAGGCGCGCCCAGTGCCCTCCTCAGGCAAGGCTAGGGGGCTCTCTTTTGGAGGGCCTCAGACCATGCCAACCTCACGAGGTAGACGCTCGGGCACCACTTGGAAGCGTGCTTCGCGGCACATGACCCTCAGGAGAGCATAAGGCAAGGAGCGCCCACCGCTCAGGAGTTCATCACCAAGACCATCCAGGAACTGCAAGAAGCAAAAGTCATGTGCGGCGACGGCCGCCCACAAGGCGCAGCTCCGCATCCTGGCGAGGATGCTGGGCTGCGCGTCTGCATCGACGTACCAGGGCTCAATAGGGCCGCATCTCAGGAGCGTTTCTGGCCTTCGCGTGTGGGCCGCTACGAGGGCCCGCCGCATAGCTACGTTCGAATGCCCTTTGTCTTACCGAGCGTGGCGTCGGCCTATCAGCACAACATGCGACATGTCCTGGCGGCTTAGGAAGCCAGGTACCACGCCATTCTGGAGGAGATGGAAACAGTCTTCAGGGAACCTCCCGAGCCCCCAGAGCCTCCCGAGGCTCAGGGTTTTGGTGGCTCATGAGGGGTCATTTCTTCAACACACGCCTTCAGCTGCGCCAACTCTACTTCGTCTACAGAACCAGGTGACACCTTCCAAGCTCGTTTAGCTGGGAGTGCCCCTTTGGCTGCATTATTCCCAGGCCGCATGGGTCTGACCCTGCGACATGTATCCCTTTTGCTTATGTCTTCAGCTTACCTTGTTGGGGGCGCCCCTCGGGCTGCATCATCCCCAAGCCGCTTGGGCCGGACCCGGTGGCATGTATCTTCCTGCATTTATCCAAGTTGACTTGCTCTCCATGCTCAACCTGCCAACTACTGTCACCTGTTCGATTGCTGCCCACCACGGGTCTGTTCATCCTATGCAATTCGCTTGCACGTTAAAAGGAGGGCTCCTGAGCATCGTTACTCAGGAGATCTTACTGGCTCTCCAGTCCTCACCCCCTGGCCTTGACCACGGCATCGCAACCTGGCATACCAGCAGCGGCCGAGCCCGCTCGAGGGCCGGGACCTGAGAACGTAGAGTGCTTGCATCTAACCGCCTTGCAGGGACATACAATCACCAAGACTCAAGACCAGGCGCAACCCGCCTTGAGGTAGGGCCTCATGAGTCCCGCGCTGGCTCACGAGTGCCCAAATACACCTTGCAGCCCTGCCGTGCAAGCCACGTGTCAAGGCGGGGATGTACACGTCCCGGGGGCTCCTCCCGGAGGGGCCCCCAATCCCACGCCTAAGTGGAAGCACCATGCTCCGTGCTGGCTGACGACACTGCCGAGGAGCGGCTATGCCCGTGCACAAGCGGAAGCACTATGCTCCGCGCTGGTGATAAACAACTGAGGGCGGCCCCATAGTTGTATCAACCTCAGGGAGCCCAGAGCTCAGCGCCCAGCCTCGCCACAACGCCTCCCCTTGGGAGAGCCGCAAAAGGGGGCTGGGCACAGGGGCTGTGCTCGGGTCATGCTCAGACGCATGCCACCCAACCAGGTCCCCTGGACCAGGGTATCGCGCGCCCTTCCTGAGGCCTCGGCGAGGGCAGGTATGGAAATTGTTTGCGCGTCAAGGGGGACTCTTGAGCATCGCGACTCAAGAGCCTAACTGGTCACGTAGCCCCTCACTCCTTGGTCCGTCCTGGTCTTCATTCGGCCCAATGGCAGTTGAGGTATGCGCGGGGCTGGGGTCTGCCGACGTAGAACATTAATCTATCCTCACGAACTCTCCCTATATGTTGTTTGCGCGTCAAGGGGGACTCTTGAGCATCGCGACTCAAGAGCATAACTAGTCACGTAGCCCCTCTCTCCTTGGTCCATCTTGGTCTCCGGTCGGCCCAATGGCGGTTGAGGTATGCGCGGGGCCGGGCTTTGCCGACGCAGAATGCAAAGCAAATAGGAAAGAAATCACCAAATCTCGAAGCAAATATTACAAGTATATTGTTTTCACAACACCAAATGAAAAGTCTAAACGCCTCCACGAGGCTTGATACATGTCGTAGGAACGAAACGGGAAGAGAAGCCGTAGGTCACCCCTGGGTATCGCCATCGCCTGCTGAAGGTGCTCCCTCGTGGGCGACGATGTTCTCACCTTTAGCCGCAGGATCCATGGCATCGCCAGACAGAATATCGGAGACAAAGCCGCGGAACTTCCCCAGCAAAGCCTCCACTTGACCTTCAACAGCTGCAGCAGCGGCTTCGCAGTAATCTTCAGCCACAGGCTCCAGCAGCTCGTCAAGGCGGGCGTTGGGGTCGCGGAGGTACAGGTGGCTGAGGACGCGAGTCAGTGCGGTTGAAGATAGGACGCGGGCTTCTGCTTCCACCATGGGACCGAGACCATCGACGACCTCCTCAAACGCCTTCAACACAAGAGGAAGCAGCTGGGCGGGGCCATCCTCGTCGGTGTCCAGCGACCTCTCCAGACCGTGCTCGTAGAGTATCTTCAGTGCCTTGCGATACCTCTTCTCGAGATCGGCGAAGGCCACGCTATCTTCGGCCAGGACTCGCGCCTTGGAACTCAGATCGGACTCCCTCGTCCCCATCTTCTGCTCCAACTCTTCCAACCAGTTGCGCTCGGTGACCTGCTTCCTCCATAGCTCTGCCAGCTCAGCATCACGGTTCTTGACGGCTTCCTCCCGGGCCTTCATCCTCTCCTCCATCGCTTGGCGGCAGCGTACTTCTTCAGCGTGCTTGTCGCGCAGGTTCTGCAACTCGCCCTCTAGCACTTGGCAGCAGCCACGGGCGGCCCTGGCGTCTTTCAGCGCCGCCTCACGATCGGCTGCAGCACTTGCAGCTCCTCGCTTCTCGTCCTCGGAAGCGGCAACAGCCTGGCTCAGTGCTGCGTGAACTGCCAGGTCAGAGTGAAGCCAGCCAGAGGCTAGCTCTAGACGCCTGGCCACCAGGCGCGGGTCCGCGCTCAGGAGATCTGCCTGCAGCCGGGTCATCTCCGAAAGGGCACGCCCCAAGACAGCAGCAGGAGAAGAGGAACCAAGGAGCGGAGGTGCTGCGGAGGGAGGAAGCGGCACCGTCACCATGGCTCGGGAGACCACGGGTTTCAGAGCAGCTGGGATCTCGTCAGCCGCGCCAAGCGCCGGCACCTCCGGAGCCAGCAGGGCCATGGGGGCTGACTCCATGCGGCAATGTAACTCTTGACCCCGCGAGGACAACCGGGCTGGAGAGACCCGAGTGCTGCTGCCTCCTTTCTCTGCGGAGGGAGGCACGGCCGCCGTACCCTCCTTCCTCTTCTTCGCCGAGAATGCTGGACTAATCAACCAAGGGCGAGCATCAGGAAATAACAAGTACATGAAGGGATTAAGTGAAGCTCGAAACACCTACCGGTCCACCACGAAGTACTCCACCTTTCGCTTGTGAAGCTTGAGTCCTGACGGCATCAGGACCTGAGGGGCAGGCGTCGGGCTCCGGCGGTGACAGGCAGTGCGGAGGCAGAACCGTATCCAGCCCTAGGAGGCACCGGGGTGGAGGCGGCACCGCGGACCACCAGTGACGACCTCCCCTTCATCGGAATGAGGGGTTGCTCCCTCTCCCCTTGGTAGGCGTTGGCTTCGGTATCATCAGGAAGGGCGCGGAGAATCTCGGCCTTGCTCAGAGGGGAAGTCTCCCCCGCCCCTTCCGGGGTCTTCTCCGAGTCCACCTCCTCTTCCCCCTCTCCGCGGGACTCGCCAGAAGACATCTCCAACGGTTGTTGCGCCATGGGAGCTCCCGAAAACACCGGCGGCACCAGCCCACGCGCATCAAAAGTTAGCCTGGAGGCGACGAATTCCTCCAGGTCCCTGCATTGGAACAAGGGAATGAAGGCGCTAGGCGGGTACTCGTGGTTGTCTTAGACTATGAGACGCAGGACGATGTCCAGTTCATCGTCAGGCAGGTCCCCCGGCCTCAGGCGGGCCTTGTTTTCCCCTCCTTCAAGCTCCCAGAAGGGGCGCGCGCGCCTGGAGTGGGGCAACCCGTAGCGTCAAGAACTCCCTCAGGAGCATCGCTCCCGTTATCTTGGCCGCCCTCGCATTGCCCGGCTTTAGGTCAGTCATCATCTGTCCCAACACTAACGATGCCTGCTCGTCGACAAGTTCCGCCCTGGGCCACTCCTTGCCCTGCCGGGGCGCCTCCGTCGGCAACATCAGGCGCGGATGGGTGAGCTTGGCATCCATCATGACCCATTTGGATCGGATATTGTCGGCCCTCTTCCCGGTGCTTGAGATCAAGTTGGCCTTGCCGGACGCAATGAATTTGGCGCATCCGGAGATGTGACCTTTGCTGATGCGGAGGAAGAAGAAATGGCGCAAGAGCGCCACGGACGGCATCACGCCCAGGTACGCCTCACAGTAGTAGGCGAAAATGGACAGGAGGAGGACAGAGTTGGGATGGAGGTGCAACACTGGTAGCCCGTAGTGGTCGAGGACTTCATAAAAGAAATCAGAGAAGGGAGGGACCAACCCAACAGCGACGCTGCTCGAGAAGAAGGGGAAGAAGGTGCCCCCCTCAGGCTCCGGCTCGTCGAATGCAAGCCGTAGCTCCGTCTTCCCCCACTCATTGCTCTCCCCCACTGTCAGCAGGCGCACGAAGGCGAGGCTCTTCTCCATGATGGTGGGCGCCTCGAGAGCGAGATCGTACCAAGCCGGTGCCGAGGAGGTCTTGACCTTGCGCGGCGCCATGAGCGGCAGATGCAAAGCGAGGCTAGGGCAGATTTGGAGGAAGCGGCGGCGAAGAGCAAGAAAGGGGATCTGGAGTGAGGCAAGGAAGAAGTAGCAAAAGCAAGTGCTGCCTGCACCAGCCTTTTTGTCAGGTCACGCAGTTGCCGGGGCAGCATGGGGAAGCGGAGACGCCCACGTCCAATCAACTGCCACACGTCAATCGAGGCCGCAGGCTTTGGGGGCCCGCGGTTCTTCGTACTCGGCCCTTGGCTTCGCCGTGAAGCCAAGCCCGAGCGCACCTTGGGCCCGGGGGCTACTGTCGGCATTCTGGGAATGGGGGTCCCTAGACTTTCCTGCCTGCGGCCCGTGGCATGGCTGAGCCAGCAGGCCGTACAACCCATCTTCACCAACAAAGCATCCAACACCCTCGCGAGGGGCCAAGGCTCACGAGGCGGACGACGCAAGACCTCCTTGGGAGTAGCCTAGCTAGGCAGGTTCGTGAGGAGTGGAGATATCAAGGCGCGGCAAGCCTCACAAGACCCTCATGACGTGAGCCATGACGCACGATACCAGGCGGGCACCAGGCAGGCGCCAGCGCGCGCAGCGTCCTTGTTTACTCTTTGGTGCTAAGGAGGCAAGCGCAGGTGAAGAGTACTGAGGCAAAGGTTGCTATATTGGTGCAATGAGACCAAGACCAGGAGGACGGCAAGACGGAGGTCATCGTGGAGCCCAAGACAGCGTCACCACCAGAGCCTTTGGCAGGCGAAGACCTCTTTTGTCAGGATAGCTTGTACTAGCTGCCCCTCTTTGAATTAGCCCACCATTGTTGGCTCCCTTCCCGCTCAATATTTGGGAAGAGGACCGGGGCCAGTATAAATAGGACTAGCCACCACCTTTGAGGAGGACGGATCATTCAGTCCACCCACACACATACAAGCTCACCAAGCTTAAGAACACCTCAACCTCAGGAGGTCGTTCTTCCCTTGTACTATTCATCATCAGCCCTAGAGGCAATCCACTACCACCACACTGGAGTAGGGTATTACACCACAACAGTGGCCCGAACTAGTATAAATCTTTTGTCTTTCTGTGTTGAGTTCGTCGAGTTCGTCTGCGAGATCTTAGTGAGCTAGGGCGTTGATTGGTGGGAAGGAAAGACTCCGTGCACACCCCAGTGTTCGAACCTTAAGGGTTTGCCAGAACCCCACATCCGATACGGGCTGCCGCAAGGGCCTCAAGCTATGCCGCGGCGACAGCGCCGCACTCGCGACGGGAACAAGCGAACATGAGGGTCGCGCTCATGGTGGCGCGGGAGCTGCTGCGATGCCGACTGATGGAGAGCGGTCGGGATGCGTTGCAGGAGCGTGTTGCCAAGTTGTTGGACACCGCAACCAGGGGTGCACCGCCTTTTTACTCCTTGCTTACGCCTCAGGCTGCGGCCGGATCGCACGGTGGGTCTCGTCGTGCCCGCGCACCCCCAGGTGCACCAATAGGTTTTGTCGGCACCAGCGCTACCAGCGGCTCCGAACACCCCACCAAACCTGCGCCTCCCCCAATGGGCGCAGGCGTAAGCATCACCACCCACAGTTGCGGCAGGATGCTGCCCTACCATCCCGGCGCGCTGAGCCAAGCGACATGGAGCGTGGGGCACCTTAGCGAGGTTTCCGGGGCGACGGCTCCGGAGGCCTATGTGCCCTGCATGATGGACCAGGAGTACACACCGGAAGATGACCCCGGTTCGTTCCTCGAGTCGGCCTGGGATGAGGAGACGCTAGAAGCTGAGGCCTTCCAGGAGCCACCCAGGAGCCTCGCCGACCATGCCGGCGACAACAAGTACAGGGTACCACTAATCTCTCAGGAGCAGGCTTATGCTAACCATGGGTCGCAAGTGAATCAGGTCACAGCGGTGGACGACTAACCCAGCATGACACCCCCCTCTCGCCAGCGGAAGCGCACTGGGGGCTGCGGGGGAGGAGCCGGGAGCAAGGCCCCTCCCCGCATCGTATGGAGCAAGGCGTCTCCTAGAGGTAGGTCCTCTGTCGGGGAGGCACTGGCGAGCCTTCCCTGGCAGATGGCATGTTGTCGCCGAGGGCGCCGCTAGCGTCCCCTTTGCCCCTTGATATCGTCCTGCTTTCCGGACACCCCAACGGTTGTCGAGGGCGGCGCAAGGCGGGGCCATCGCCAGGCGATATGAAGTAAGGCTCACGCCTGTGAAGGTCTCCGCTCGTGACACTCTCACATAATAATGAGTGGTGTTGTACACGCCCCGGAGTCTCCGGAGTGCCGCCCTCGGGCCTCGGGGCCTCCCGCCCACGTCCTAGTGGAATCACCATGCTCCGCGCTGGCCGTCGACACTGTCCCCCAATGACTATGCTCACGGCCTGTGAGAGCACTTAGCTCTGCGCTAGTGAGAAGTATCGACGACTAGAAGACAAGAAGAATAGCTAGGTGCCGGACGCGACCATTTGCTTTTGACCTCTTTTCTGTAGCTCAGACTCGCATCTTTTGATCTTGAATTTGAAGTTGCATTTCCATTGGCAATCGCGGGGGGCATCCTTTCTAGTTCGCGTTGATTTATTGAGTTTCTGGATTAGTGTTTTGTTTGAGATTTACGTCTTCTATCTTCCCCCCTTTCGAAAGCCTCGCGAGCGGGGGCTGGCAGCGGTGCACGCGCACTACGCGTGCATCTCGCCATTACTGGCGCTCGCTTTTCGTGAGGCCCCCTCGGGAGGACCGGCAGACCCCTCAGGAAACCAAAACCTTGCAAGCTCGTGAGGGGCTTCTCTCAAAAGGAATGCATGTCCACAATAGCCAAACCGGTTTGAAGCTTGGCTAAACCAAAGTAAGTTATGGCATCAAGCCCCCAAGGGGAGTTGCGAGCACCCGAAAGCATGCTTCAAGCTTAGCCTAAGGAATGAAGTAGTAGTCTATGCTCTTACATCGTGAGGGGCCGTACCCAAGCTTTTGCGTGCAGGTTCAAAATAAAGGAGCGAGGGCTCATTCGGACATATCGCTCGCCTCGCCCCCAAATCGCTTCCGGACAGGCTGCTGGCGCCGTCGCTGGCGCTGTATACACCGCCATCAGCCGCACCGCCATCGACTACTTCGCCCTCATCCGCCACGACCACCACTGCGTCATCATCAGAAGCAAAGGCCCTAACCAGAGCGTCCACATTGTCGTCCACCCAGTGCGCGAGGTTTCCCTAGATGACCACGGGCACTGGGGCAATGGCGGCGGCAAAATCAAAGTCCGGATTGGTGTTCAGGAGATGGCTGAAGACGCGGGAGAATGCACGCCCGAGAACGCCTCGGCTCCTTTCGTCCACAAGCTCGCGAGCCCTCTCAGCACGGCTCTCTAGGTGCATCACAACATCAGTGAAGAAGCGAAGATGGCTGGCGTAATCCTCGGCATGGGGATGAGGGGCATGCTCATCGCAGATGGTACCAAGCGCCCGGTTGGCCTTTGTCCTGAGGTCCCGAAGCATGGGAGCATGCTCGCGCAGCAGCGTCTGCCGACAAAGTGCCTCCTCCCTGCTTTGCTGCGCGAAGGACTCAGCACTGACGACCCACTGCTGAAGAGAGAGCAGCTCTGCATGGGCGGAGGCTAGCTCAGCCCGCACCAAGATCAGGCCGGCTACGGCGGCTTTTTCACGCTGTTCCGCCTCAGCCAGCCCTGACCTGAGGGCAGCGGCCCTGCCCACACCTTCGGCTTCCACGAGCTTCAACTTCAGCTCATACCTGCCAACAAGATCCGCGCGAGCCTCGGCCACCCTGCGGTCGACATCCTCCTGGGCCCTGGCCTCGCGCGCGCCGACAGCATCCTCTGCTTGGGCAACTTGGCGCTCCCTCATCTCCAACTGCTCAAGTTCAAGGCTGCGCTCCGTGGCCTCCAGCAATAGTGCTTCCTCGGGCATCATGATCTCCTCCTCGTCAGATGAAGCGCCCTTCCTCGACGCCAGGGCAACTCTTCGTGCCTCCACCTGCCGCTCCAGGGAGGCGTTCAAGGCCTGGAGCTCCCGCCTGCGCTCCTCGGTGTCCGTGCGACGATTGTCCGCCTCCCTGGCCTCCTCCAAGGCCCAGGCGTTGGCCTCTCGCGAGGTTGCCAGGGATGCCTCGGCCTTTGCATTGGCATGCTCGCGATGGAGGCACCCGAGGTTGAGAGCCACCTTCAGGCGATGCCACTCCTCCACCAGCCGGAGGCCTTTGGCTTCAAGGCGAGCGTCGATGTCCGCAAGGACTCCGCCGAGCTGGCTCATCGTGCCCATTGCCTCTTGAAGAGCTCGTGGAGGACAACACTCCGCTCGTGCACAAACTTAAGCGCGGAACCGGGTCCGTCCTCCGCAGCGGAGGTAAAATGATGAATTTCCTTCGTGCAGTTGGAATTGGATATGATATGATCCATGTTTGTAAGAATAATTGTGTTTTGTTTTGGAAGGATTATGCCAACTTAAGTGACTGCCCAAAATGCAAATCATCAAGATGGAAAGATGGCGATGATGTGAAGAGAATTCCTCATAATGTTCTGAGACATTTTCCAATTATACCAAGATTGCAGAGGATGTACTATGGCATTCTAGGAACCAGGAGTACAGAGATCTGAATGTAATGAGCCATCCATATCATGGTAGTGACTAGAGAAGCTTCAAATGGATTTAACCCATTTGCCCACCAGAGCGCCACATATAGCATGTGGCCAGTGCTTGTTATCACTTACAACATGCCTCAAAGAATCAAACTACATGATGGCCTTGCTCATACCAGGTCCAAAAAGTCCTGGAAAGGATTTTGATTTATTCATGGAGCCACTTGTGGAGGAACTTCAACAGCTATGGAGGGGTGTTCTCACTCGAGACCTATATAGCAGCCCACCAGCTGATTTCTTTCTGCGTGCAATTATAATTTGTTGCATCCATGATTATCCGGCTTTGGGCACTATGTTAGGGAGAACGACATATGGTTACAATGCATGTGTTCACTATGACAGGAATCCGTTGTCATAGGCAATACTTAGCAAGATATGTTACATTGGACACCATCATTTCCTTGCCAAGGACAACTCGTGTCCTAAAAAATACCAAAGATATGTGTTCAATGCAAAGCATGAAAACCATGATGCGCCAAATAGGCTCACCGCCGATGAGTTGCAATTGGAATTAGAGAAGGTCATGCATATTACACCAGGAAACCATCCTAATAATGGTAGCGGAAAAAGGAAGCGTGGCAGGGAAGAAGAGAGATTATTGTTTACCCGCAGGTCCACTTTGTGGGACTTGGAGTATTGGAAATATTTGGATCTACGGCATAATCTTGATGTGATGCACATCTAGAAAAATATATGTGACAACATTATCGGCACACTTCTTAATATTGAAGGCAAGACGAAAGATACCTTAAAATCTAGGATTGATTTGACACACCTGGGTATCGGAAAGGATTTGCAGGTGGAAGGTGAAGGTAAACCACGGGATATGGCACCAGCTGTGCACATCTTGGACAAGCTAAAAAGAAAATAATTTTGCGAGGTCCTATCATGTGTGAGATTTCCTCATGGATTTTCTTCCAAGCTTGAAAGGAGAGTCAGTGCGGATGGAAACAAGGTACAAGGGTTGAAAACTCATGACAGCCACATCCTACTTCAAAGGCCTGACTTATACAGAGCAGTTGTAGAGTTGTGAAAATTCTTCAGGGAACTCTGAAGTAGAAATATCATGATAGATGCTTTGGAGCGTCTTAGACACAAGATACCAACTATCCTATGCGACCTTGAGAAGATATATCCTCCAGCCTTCTTTGATGTGATGGTGCATTTGGTTGTTCATCTACCTAATGAGGCACTACTTAGAGGTCCAGTGCAGTATGGCTGGATATACCCTACTAAAAGGTGGCTAGGCACTTTCAAGGGCTATGTTAGGAACAAAGCTAGACCCAAGGGTTCCATTGCAGAGGCCTACATTGTAGAGGCCTACATTGCTACAGAAGCTGATACAGGCATGGCACCGTTGATTGTTGATGCGAATAAAATTGAACCAATTAAGGAGTTGAGCAATGAGTTATTTAGTGGAATGGTTGATTATGTTCAGTGTTGTTCTAGAGAGGCTCAAAAAGAAAAAGAGTCTATGATCCCACGTAAAGTGCATCAAGGCTAAGATGGAAAAATACGTGAGGTTTGTGGACCTGGGATTGCTAAAGTTTTATCGCGACACATTTTATCTATTGTGTAGCTGAGACAAAAAGATAATTCACGTAATGCATGTGACAAACGAAAAATATTGTGTCAAGGAAAAAATACGATGCAAGAGCTGCACCAAATATGTGACAGAAGACCATGCGGCAACAACCATGAGGAACCGGAGCCTATGGAGGTAAAACCGATGTTCCACACTCCTCCTGGTTTTATAAGAATCGCCTCATTGATCTCAGTTTGCATGGCAAGATCACGTTGCATGCAAATTAAGATGGTGTCTTGGAGTCCATGTCTAAATAGAAGACAAGAGATAGATTTCCTTTGTAGTTAGTGCTAGCTAGACAAGTAGGAGTACGTTAGTCGGCTTTTTCTAGAATTAGTCATTAAAATAATATGATTCCTTTTCGAGTACAAATATTTATTACTTTCTGTTTAAGCGTACGAGAGCTGAGCCATATAAGAGGCTGGCTTCGGTCAATGTAAAAGGGGAGATTAGTTTTGAGTTTTATTTCGAGTAAGACATATACAAAAAAACATCCGACTTACGGGCGGCCATATGTTGTGCATTATCTGTGATTTTCCCATCGTGGAAAGTTACTAGCGACGGAGGGTTAATCATCACATACACGTCTACGTGCTGATCCAAGGGGGTCATTATTTTCATTCGTGTATTTTCGTATGCGAGTGAACATTATCTTCAAGGTTGCGAGGAGGAAGAGGGGACGAACTCTTGATCAAGCATCGTCGTGAAAGATCGGGCAATCTACATGCATGAGTTAATGTCTCGCTAGTCTGTGTTTCATCAAGTGGTATTCAGAGCTAAGGTTAGTCATGGCGATTCAATTTGCAATATAGTCTGCAGAGGCGAGCATCAACATGTTGAGCAGGAATATATTGATGTAAGAGGAAGGCATTCGTGAGGTCATTCTTTTTTACACTCGTTGCATTGTGAACGAACGACGTGTCAACCTGGCAATCGATGAGAGTACTGCGGTCAACTTGGTGAGCATTGAGGTGGTGGAAAAATTGGCGCTGAAGATGACACCTCTTGAAAGACCATACACGCTGAGGTGCTTGAAAGGTGAAATCCAAATTAAGCACCATATTTTGCTAATTTTTACTTTGGGGAAATATTGTTGTGTGGAATTTTTTCACATTTCTCCTGTGCCCATGGTGTCGTGTCATCTGCTACTAGGGAACTCATGGTGCAATCGCATTGGGGCTGTTCGGGATGTCAAGAAAAATAGTTATTCTGTATCATGGAAGGGCCAACAAATTTGTTTTATTCCTACGCCAGTGGACGTGTTCTCGGTAGATTGGAAAGACCGTTTGCAAAAAAGAAGAGAAGAGAAGGAAAAGGTAAAAGAAGAAGTTGGTGCACCAATGAAGGTGCCGAAGGATGCTAGTGCAACAGGACAGCGGTGGAGTGTTTTTAAAACACGATGTAAAATCAAGAATCGTGCTTGCAAGTTGATAATTGATGGTGACAGCTTTACAAACGCCATTAGCAAAGATCTCGTGCAGGCATTGGGTTTGTCCATGTGGTGACACCCGCAACCGCATCACATGGAGTGGCTCTACAACTCTGGAAAATTAAATATTACGCATATGGTACGTGTGTCATTTTCTATTGGATATTACATGGACAAGGTGGATTGTGATGTCTTGCCAATGGACGCTTGTCCGTTACTATTAGGAAGACCATGGCAGTTCGATCATGACGTAGTGCATGCAGGAAAGTCCAACACATACACATTCATGCATGATGGAAGGTGACACGTACTGAAACCAATGGCAGATTTTGTGATCAAAATAGAACTGCGCACTCCGGAAAAATTAACTGTATCGAGAATAAACTCGAAACTGAGGACGGTTTCGTTTGAAGGGAGGGAGGATGATAAGGGCATGGCACCGTTCATTGTTGATGCTAATATAACTAAACTGGTTAAGGATTTGAGAAATGAGTTATTTAGTGGAATGGTTGATTATGTTCAGTGTTGTTCTAGAGAGGCTCGAAAAGAAAAAGAGTCTATGATCCCACGTGAAGTGCATCAAGGCAAAGAACGAAAAATACGTGAGGTTTGTGGACCTGGGATTGCTAAAGTTTTATCGCGACACATTTTATCTATTGTGCAACTGAGACAGAGAGATAATTCACGTAATGCATGTGACAAACGAAAATTTTTGTGTCAAGGCAAAAATACGGTGCAAGAGGTGCACCAAATATGCGACAGAAGACCATGCAGAAACAACCATGAGGAACCGGAGCCTGCAGAGGTAAACCGACATCCCGCATGCCTCCTGATTTTATAAGAATCAGCCTCATTGATCTCAGTTTGCATGGCAAGATCACGCTGCATGCAAATTAAGATGGTGTCTTGGAGTCCACATCTAAATAGAAGACAAGGGATAGATTTACTTTTGAGTTTGTGCTAGCTAGACAAGTAGGAGTACGTTAGTTGGCTTCTGCTAGAATTAGTCATTAAAATAATATGATTCCTTTTAGAGTCTAGATCTTTATTACTTTCGGTTTAACCGTACGAGAGCCGAGCCATATAAGAGGATGGATTCGGCCATTGTAAAAGGGGAGATTAGTTTTGAGTTTTATTTCGAGTATGACATATACAGAAAAATGTCCGACTTACGGGCGGCCATATCTTGTGCATTATCCGTGATTTTCCCATCATGGAAAGTTACTAGCGACAGAGGGTTGATCATCACATCGATGCCTATGTGCTGATCCAAGGGGGTCATTATTTTCAATCATGTATTTTTGTATGCGAGTGAAAATTATCTTGAAGGGTGCGAGGAGGAACAGGGGGATGAACTGTTGATCAAGCATCGCCGTGAAAGATCGGGCCATCTACGCGCACGGATTAGGGTCTCGCTAGTCTGTGCTTCATGAGAAGCGTTGACATTCTGGTCAAAATACATTGAAATAGTTGATCAGCTTAGCAAAGAGGTGGGTGAAGACAATCACAGGCTCAATGTTTTCGACTGTTCTATTCTAGTTACAGGGAATAGTCGACAAGACGACAAACCTAAAGATTTGGACAAAATGGTTTGGTATGTTTTGAATAACTATCCTGAGATTCTACCATATATCGAGTAAGTGCAAAGTATTTTAGCTTATACATCATAATCTACTAAACTTGCAACACATTCTTATATATTTAGATGTTTGACGCGATCACTATGTTGTGCAGCATCTACAAAAAGGAGTTACTACCGCAAAATCCAAGAAACACTGACAAACTGGTTATGGCGGGATTTGCGAAATGGTTCAAGAGCCATGTAAGCTTTTGAATTGCACCGTCAGTTTTTTAATATATTGAGTACATAAGATGATCAGCTTGTCTTTTTTCTAACCATAGGTTAAGAAGATGTGGGAGGATGGGCAGGCAGTTAATGATGCCCTTTACGCACTAGCAATGGGTCCTGATTCTCGGGTAAGACATTATGAATCTTGCGTTGTTGGAGATGTGCACTACAACACCCTTGCATGCGACTAAGGCAAGAAGACACAAAACAGTGCCATCATGAGCATGGATAAGTACGGCGAAGAGACAACTGAAATTCATGCTAACATAATAGACATTGTTCAGTTGCAGTACATCTCCAGTTTAGAGGTTCATCAGCGTGTGGTTCTGTTGTGCTGTCGTTGGTATAACCTGTTTTCCAGGATCGCAAAACCCAGAGCTGATGATTATTTCAAATCCATCAATGTCAAGGTGGCGTACCATACCTACGAGCCTTATATTTTGGCAAATTAAGCAACACAGATATTTTTCTTGGAATACACATTTTCTCGTAGCGATGACTGAAGAGTATTGCAAAGGTTTGAGCAGAGGAATTCGTTTAATGAAGTTGCACAACAAGATGATGCTTACACTGCTCCTGATGTAGAGGATTCCACAAATGTTCCTAATATCTTTGAGAACCATCACGTCCATTATGCTGGCGAAATGATTACCTTTCGGGCTGTGGACATACAAGAGTTGATCAATAAGACGCCAATGTTCGAGGACACTAAGGATGAAGAAGAAGATGACACTAGGGGGAATTATGATTCAAACTGATACACATGGCGAAGATGTTGACGCTGCTGCTGCGGATGATTATTAGATTGATTTTGTCTTGCCTGTCAGAAGACATATTTTATCTACTATGTGAAATTGTGTTTGCTATGACAAGTGAAACCTGATGAACTTGTTGTTTAGTATTTTGCTCTGAGAGCATCACTTATTATGTATGTTGATTTGTGTTTGGTGATCTTATGACGACTAAAACAAGATGACATTGTTGTTTAGTTGTACTCATATTTGGCTGTGAAACTTGTATTTGAAGACATATTTTGTTGTTGGACTGCAATTTGCTCGACGTCTTCGAGTGGGAACAAAGCTGACCCGACAGGGCCTCTACTAATTTATTTATTTATTAGCAAAAGGGCTTCTGCTATTTATTTATTTATGAGCAAAATGGGATACCCCCAATTTTCGTTAATACAAATCATTAGATGTTCACAACACTACGCCCAGCCTGCTAAACAGGTTTCATTCAATACTAGTTTCAGCAAAGTGCTCATGTCAAAGGAACTGAATACATCACAAAAACTACATACACTACAAATAAAGAGACAATCATCCTACAGAGCACATTGATTTTTTCCATTATCTTCACAAGCTTTTTCATCTCCTCATTGCTTTCAAGGTCGTTCAACAGCTATTGCTTGGCCATGATCAGAGGAACTGTAGCTTTAACCTTCTGCTCTGCATCTTCCTCTTCTATCGTTCCTTCAGTTACTTGTCCAACACCTCAACCTGCTGGTATTGGGATTCCTTGGCTAACCAAATAATCAGCGTAGTTGCATTCCCCCACATCAACAACTTTCCAGAAATACAAATCACACGAATCTTCCCTTTTCTGCATGAATCAAATTGGAAGATCATCAACCAAACTATTAAAAAATCAGCAATTGAAAGCAGCGAAACAACACTTAAACATATTATTACCCCATGATTTGGGCATTTGTAGAAGACTTGGCCAAGGTTGAGGATTGTTGTTGAGATGCGACGGATGACTCTGCGTGATTTGCAACAGTGGCACCACACCAACGGCAACGGGTTGCGATTAGCAACCGGCTGCGGTGCGTGTGCCGGCCGGGGTGTGATGAGACCCACCGGCGATGGTACGGGTGGCGACTTGGCGCATATCTGGTTGTTGATTGTTGAAGAGCAGGTGGACAAGCCGCCAGCGGACATGGTTGCTACGGCCAGAGATTCTGAGGCTAGGCAGAGTAAGTAGAGAAGAGGAGAAGTGAATGTTGGATATGTCAGTTTCATTACTTGCAGAGTAGCATAGGAACATATATAGTTATAGTCTAGGTTTGGATTCGAACCAGCTACAGGAGCACGTCTCTTTTTTTCTAAAACTCAGCAATGTCTCTGTCGGAGTTCTGGGACCGGGGGTGCCCAGACTTGCCTGCCTGCAACAACTCAGAGACTTAAGTTGCTCGAAAAGCCCATTGATGTTGGGAAGTGGATACTTGTTCTTTATTGTTTTCTTGTTCAATGGACAGTAGTCGATGCAGAGTCATTCCGTTCCATCCTTCTTCTTGACAAAAAGAACACCACAACCCCATGGAGATGAACTCGGTCTGATCAGACCCATATGCTCTTGTTCATCGAGTTGTTTCTTTAGCTCCGTCAACTCTTCTTTCCAAGCTTGTAAGGATGTTTGCAAACAGGTTCCGTGCCAGGCTCAAGACCGATAATGAATTCAACTGGCCGGTGAGGAGGCACTCCTGGAAGCTCTTCTGGAAAGATGTCTTGATATTCACAAATGACTGGAATCTGAGAGATGGCATTCAACTCGCCCTTCTCATTGAGAGAAAACAGTCGAATGGTATCATCACGAGCGGCATAGATGATCACATCCTTAGAAGAGTGTGTCAATTGAATCTGCCTGGCAGCACAATCAAGCTGAGCCTTGTGCTTAGAAAGCCAGTCCATGCTGAGAATTAGATCAATATCCGAGTCGCCAAGAACAATTGGAGAAGAAAGAAACTTATAGTCACCCATCTTGATAACGGAATCCGGAACGAATACCCGAGAAGTCATTTGTCGGGCCAGACAAACAATAGACAAAGGTCTCGACAATACTTGAGTAACTAAATCATGCATAGCCACAAAAGGTCTTGAAATGAAAGAATGCGATGCACCAGTATCAAAAAGGACTTTTGCAGGAATATCATTAATAGGAAGGTTACCCATGATCACTTCTAAAGAATCCTCTGCCTGAGCTGCATTCATCATGTTGACCTTTGCAAACTTGGAATTATGCTTGATCACTGCATTGCTGGCAGATCTCACAGGAGGAGGCGGAAGGCGCCTTTGGTTGAAACATTTGTTTGCATAGTGCCCTTTCTGCTCACACTTGTTGCAAGTAACCTCTGAGAGCGGCCGGTGATAAGGAGCACTTGACCTTGGAGCATGAGACTGAGCTTTGTTCTGATAGACTGGGTTGTGTGGGTGGGAAGATCCATTGCCACCTTTACTCTTCTGCTGATAAGGCTGACGGAACGGAGGAGGAGGAGGCAACCAGAACTTCTGTTGCTTAGCTTCCACTTGATTTAAAGAAGAAGATTGAGATGCATCCCTGACTCTCTTCTTAGAAGCATCACACTTGAGCTGCGCAGCTTCTTGATTTAGTGTCGTGTTGTAGAATTCATCATACTTGGTCAGCTCAAAAAGCACGAGAGCTAATTGCAGATCTTTTCCGAGGCCACCTTCGAATTGATAAATCATGCTCTTCTCATCAGGGACGTCTTGTTTAGCGAAGTGAGCGAGCCTCTGAAATTGGATATTGTATTGGTAAACAGACATGCTACCTTTCTTGAGATTGCGGAACTCCTCACGCTTACTCTCAGCAACACTTTGTGGAATGTGATGAGCTCTGAAGTCTCGACGGAAATCATCCCAGGTAATCACACGACCTCCTCTGGAATCTCTGTATTGTTGAAACCACTCAGCAGCTTGATACTTGAGTTGGAACAAAGCAAACTTGACAAAATCCTCAGGCCTGACACTGCTACACTCAAAATGTTTGCAGATATCCATGAGCCAGTCGTCGGCGTCTGTGGCCTCGACACAGTTACTGAAGGACTTTGGCTGGTTTGCGAGGAACTGATTGAGGGTAGCAAACTGAGGCTAATTGTTGCCTTGGCCTTGATTTCCTTGGTTGCCTCGCCCTTGGTTGCGCTCTTGCAAGAGCTGCAAAAGCATCTGAGTGTTGGTGTTGGTGGCTGCCATGACAGCTTGCCATGCCTCCGGAGGTGGAGGTGGTGGCGGAGGGTTCGACTGTTGCCCATCATTGCGGTCCGGATTCTGACGCGTAGGAGGAGATCTCCTGAAGAGGTTGACATCCGTTAGCATCTTGAAAGACATATATTCAAGCTGAATCAAAGGATCAAAATTGCAACATATAGCCTTAACATTCGAACAAGAATGAACGAATGAATTCCAAAGTAAATCATCACACTTCCATAAGTTGAGAAGCCACTTAGACAAGAGGTAGATGAATAAATCAACAAGGTACAGATATGAACAGATAATTGGTAAAGATTACCCAATCACAAACCAAATATCTGCGGGAAGAAATAGTAGAGCTACTTGAATTCCCACCTATGAAACTCCCGAAACTTTCTGGTTATGCAATCAGGTGTTGGGGATATAGGGGAAGCATAATATCTCACCCAAAACTAGCAAATCTTACATCCAGCTGTATCCATCCTTCAACACATAACCAAGAAACCTTCGGAAATCATGTACCTCAACCTTCGAAAAGCATCCGTTATACGAGTTATGGCAATACTCCTGAACTCCCGCCCTAGTACTGGATGGCGTCGAGGTTATTGCACCAACAACTGCATAAAAGAGAATTTCAATGTCGGCGAACTCAGGTATTCCATAACTGCAACGATAAAATTGTGACGACAACACCTCAGAGATCAACTCCCCGGGACATTGCCACGACCCCTAAATTTCAGGAGGCACAAAGAACAATGTTCTCGTCACCAAACCATCGGAACAATTCCAAGATACCCGCGTGATCCTAATTTTTTTTTGTGAAATTTGAGGAGAGAAGAGTCAAAACACTACGTCATGAGGCCTCACTAGAGCGACGAAGTGACTGAGGGGTAAAAAGAATCCTACTCTCCGATATATATGATCCTAAGACTCAAAACATTTTCTTCTAGACTCGACAACGTCGGCGATTCGATCAGGGGGCTCCTAAGTCGGGGAAGGCTCTGATTACCAACTTGTAACACCCACGATGGGGCTATATCTCCCACGTGTCGGGGCACGACTAAGAGGCATAACCGCATGGTAGGCATGTCACAAGAGGGGTAATATTTACACATCCCATGTACTGAATAAGAAAGGGATAAAGAGTTGGCTTACAATCGCCACTTCACATAAAACATAAATATATCATACATCATCCAGAGTACAATCAAGGTCTGACTACGGAACCAAAATAAAGAAAGACAACCCCAAATGCTAGATCCCCGATCGACCCAACTAGGCTCCTCTACTGATCATCCGGAAAAGAAACATAGTAACGGCATGTATCCTCGTCGAACTCCCACTTGAGTTCGGTAGCGTCCCCTGCACTGGCATCACCGGCACCTGCATATGTTTGGAAGTATATGTGAGTCACGGGGACTCAGCAATCTCACACCCTCGCGATCAAGACTATTTAAGCTTAAAGGTAGGAAAGGGGTAGTGAGGTGGAGCTGCAGCAAAGCACTAAGCATACATGGTGGCTAACTTACGCAAATGAGAGCGAGAAGAGAAGCAAAGCACAGTCGAGAAGCTAATAGTGATCAAGAAGTGATCCCGAAGCTACTTATGTTCAGGCATAACACGAGACCATGTTCTCTTCCCGGACTCCGCCGAAAAGAGACCATCATGGCTACACACGCGATTGATTCATTTTAATTAAGTTATGTGTTAGGTTTTCTACAACAGGATATTAACAAATTCCCATCTGCCCATAACCGCGGACGGCTTTCGAAAGTTCAAACCCTGCAGGGGTGTCCCAACTTAGCCCATCACAAGCTCTCACGGTCAACGAAGAATATTCATTCTCCTAGGAAGACCCGATCAGACTCGGAATCCCAGTTACAAGACATTTCGACAATGGTAAAACAAGACCAGCAAAGCCACCCGAATGTGCCGACAAATCCCCATAGGAGCTGCGCATATCTCGTTCTCAGGTCACACCGGATAAGCAATCCATACAACTAAAACCAACCCTCAAGTTTCCCCGAGGTGGCGCTGCAAGGGGCTCTAGTTTGGACCAACACTCAGAGGAGCACCGGCTCGGGGGTTTAAAATAAAGATGACCCTTGAGTCCATGGAACCCAAGGGAAAAGTCTTAGGTGGCAAATGGTAAAACCAAGGTTGGGCCTGGCTGGAGGAGTTTTATTCAAGGCGAACTATCAAGGGGTTCCCATTATCACTCAACCGCGTAAGGAACGCAAAATCAAGGAACATAACACCGGTACGACGGAAACTAGGGCGGCAAGAGTGGAACAAGACACCAGGCATAAGGCCGAATCTTCCACCCTTTACCAAGTATATAGATGCATTAAAGTAAACAAGATATAATAATGATATCCCAACAATATCCATGTTCCAATAAGGAACAAACTCCATCTTCTCCTGCAACTAGCAACGCTATAAGAGGGGCTGAGCAAAGCAGTAACATAGCCAAACAACGGTTTTGTCGTGGGTTTGTCACGGCAGATGTCCTTATGAAAGGACTTAGTCGTGGAGCCATCGCAACGGGTTAGCTTAAAGGGGTTAAACCGGACAAGGGGACACGGGGAGTTATACTAGTTCGGCCCCTTCGATGAAGGTAAAAGCCTCCCATCTACGAGCATAGAAAAGCGGCAGGCTCCCTCTAGGCGACCCCTAGGCGACCAGCGCCGGTGGCCACTCCGGCCCCGGCAGCCACCCCTCCTTCCTCCGGCTGCCACTCCGGCGCCGGTGGCCACTTCCCCACTGCCACTTGTCACCCTGAGGGTGGCAGCCACAAAACTTTCTCCGGTTACTTTGCGGGAAGTGTTGCTCCTAGGATGGCCATGGACCCTCCTTCACTCAACTTTGCTCGAGGTAAAGATTTCCAGCTATCCATGCGGCAAAAGTTTGGTCACCTTGTGGTGTTTTCGCCTGGTTTTCGTCAACGTGAATTCTCTTTGGTGGTTTCCTTCTGCCGTGCTCGTTTTCGGTTGGATTGTCACACGGTTAGTATCACGTTGCAATCATGTTTTGGTGGCTATCCTCAAGGTTTCCGTGTGCTTCATCTCAAAGACAGAACGTTCAAATTTTTTGTTGCCTCAAAAACAGTGGGTTTTGAGATCTATAACCATGGCCGGATAGTTGAGAAGGATTTTGAGTTAGTCTTCAATCTTTGGGGTTTTGGTGGACCTAATTGGTTATGTGAAGAACAACTTTACTACCGTGAGGACGAAGCTTCTTGGACTAGAGTTGTCAATGGATCGCGTCCGCGATCTGTCGCCGGGAGAGTCTCCGGCGAGCAACCCCGATAGTCAGTTTTTGCTCGATTAGCGGATATTCCGACCACTAGCAATAATGTGGTCACAGACTTTAATGTGCCCTCAATGCCCAATATTACCACCTCAGGAGAGGATCACGCAGCGACTGCTGCGGGCGGGAATCTGGGTCGTTTAAATTCTTTGTTTCAATGCTATGCGTGTGGCAAGATGGGCCACTTTGCTCGGGAGTGTCGCGACACTCGCCTTCCTGGGCTCTACTCTTCTCTCAGGTTTGCTACTTTCCCCGGCCCACCTATTGAGGCCTGGGACCTGGATGCGGTCCACAATTGGTTCAAGTCCGTTGGCCCGGCCCGTGACCCTTCGCGAGTTTCCTCTTTTCGTGAGCTATGTTTGGGATCTTTTCCTAATTTTCAGCCTCGTCCTACTATTGCCCCCTCAACTTCTCCGCTCCGCTCCTCTGTTTCAACACTCTGCCCAAACTCCGCTACCACCTCCTTGAGCTTGACTGTGCCGGCGAGTGTTCGTGCTGCGGCTTCGATGGCCAACATCCCGATTGACCCGCGTCCTTTCGTGCCCCATGGCTTCGACATTTAGCAAGTCCCTGGCCGCAATGGAGTGGCTCGGGTGGTGCTGCTGCATCGTCCTCATTGTCATGAAGATTGGGCGATTGCGACCATCCATCCACTCCCCGCCGATGCTCCATTCCACAATGTAAGAGATGTTCTTGAGGAATTTATTGTTAAGCATAGGCAGTTGGGGTTGAGGGACGTCCAGCGTTGCCCGTTCGGAGAGGCCTATGTTCGGCTCACAAGGGTTATGGACAGGGATAAATTGGTGCTTGATAGTCCTCATGAGTTTGGTGATGTGTTCATTACTTTTGTGAAGCATGATGAGGGCAGAAATCACAGGAGGGTTCATTTCAATAGAACTGTTTGGTTGCTTCTGACGGGAGTACCATTTGATTTCCGTAATACTGAAGATTTAGCTTGTGATGTTAGTAAGTTCGGCCGCATGATTTCCTGGGACAAGGAGGATGATCATATGGGGCGTATTGTAGTCAAGGCTCGAGTTATGAACCTAGATATCATTCCTAAAAGTATGCGCTGGTCTGAAGGAGATGAATTCGAGGAGGATGGCTGGTCTTCCTCCATTGAAGTGCTGGCAAGTGAGCTCCTTGGTGGAGGTCCTGCAGATGAGGATCCTATCCCTCCTACCAATGTGGACCCATACCCTCTCCCCGAAGATGCTGAGCCTGCTCATGTTTTTCATGATGATGCTGCCAACAATAATGACATGGATGCTCAGGTTGCAAAGAATTGGGATAACTGGGAAGAGATTCAGCAGAATGAATAGAATGCCGTCCTTGAGGATCTCTTAGTTGCTATGCAGCAGGAAGAATTGGCCTGGGCAGATGGAGAAGAGTTGCGTCCTGCACCAAGTAACAACAGTTTATCTTTTGACATGTCTTTCTCTGAGGGAGACAACACAAATATGTTTATGGCCCCTGTTGTAGTGGAGGCTTTCCCTCCTAGGGAGGCAGTGCCTGCTATTCTTCCTCCCCTTGCCTTGGTGATTGCCAATGGACTGTAGAACATCATCCAAGCCTATCAGTCAGATGATGAGGAACCTCCTTTATTGCAAGAGAACATCTAGGTTGCTGCCTTGGTTGATGCCGTTTTGCCTGATCAAGTATAGGTTGTTGCCGAGCAACTGCAACATGTTTCTCCAAACAGTGATGGAGCTCATGCCACTGATGGTGTTTCTGCATCTTCTCATATGGATCCTTCACAACATGTGCTGCTGGAAGTTGCATTGGAGGCTACCTTGGTCTCTGATCCACCTCTAGAGTTTGTGTCATCAGATGGACAAGCTAATCCTTCACTTGCCACTTGACTTTCATCTGAAGTTCTGGCCTGCAGCCCTAAACATGTTAATACTGCTAGGGGAATCCTGCAGCCAGTGGAGAACATTGAGGATCTTCAGTCTGGGTTACAAGTTAATTGGGTTACTCAAATAAATGAACATTTTAGCATGGCACCTTCTCTTCTTGGTTTGAAACGTATTCAGATGGCTGCTGCTGCTTCTAATGCCCCTTCTATCTCAGAAGAAGGCATGCTACTGTGGAAACATCAGTTTAAGGACCAATCATTGGAAAACAGGAGCTCTTTCTCAGCCAACATTCCTGTAAGTTGGTTCAACTTTATTGTTCACTTGCTTCTGTCCCCTGATAAGTTTGCCTGGATTGTTACTATGCTGAAATCTAGAATGTAGGAACTATTCACTGCTGTGGAAAATATGGATCAAGCCTTTCTGTTTCATATACCTGACAAGTGTCCTACCTCTCATGCACCAATTTGTCAGGCCATGGAGGATGGGGTCAAGGGCAAAGAAAATATTGATGGGGCTGCCAGTATGCAGGATGAGGAGTCCCAGGCTCTGTTGCAGCCTTTTGGTCAAGATAATCTAAGGAAGAGAAGGAGTGGAAAGACTCCACTAGTGGAAACAGAGGTAAGGAGAAGTGATAGAATTAAGAATGATAATGCTGGTTACAAGAGAAACTCCTGCTCTAATAATAATTGTCTACCTTGCAATGCTGTCCCTCCCACCATACATAAATTAGTTGTTAAAAACCTCACTGCCTCTTTCTGTAAGGTTGCTGAGGGGGAGCTGGAGGACAAGCTGGCCAAGAAGCCCAAGAGAAGGCAAGAGGTTGTTTTGGACAAGGTGCCCTTGGCCAAAGGAGAAGGACATACCTCCAACCATTCATAATGTTTAGGTCCCTTACTTGGAGTACTGTATGGAGGGTGTGTGTTTGTACCCTCACTCCTAGTTTGATGCTGCTTTTGCTAGATGTAAGATTTCGATATTGGAACTTTATGAACTCTTTAGATCTGGTGAAGTGCTACCCTATTAATACCTCTTTGCTGTATGAGTGGATGCCATACTGGATATGTGTTTTGCTGTGGATCTGGTTTTTGCCCAACTCTCTTTTATGTGTGAAGGATCAAGTGCTGGTACTTGACCTCTGGTACAAAAAAACTTATGTGTTTCCATGAATAACACAAACAGAAGCTGGAATATTCTCAACTGGAACATTAGAGGTATAAATTCTGAGGACAAATGGTTGGCCTTGAGGCAGAAAATTGATGAGAGTGACTGCAACATCTTGTGTCTTCAAGAAACCAAGAGGGAGATTTTTGATGCAGCTTACTTAAATTTTTTTTGCCCTTCCAGACTTAATAAATTTGCCTTCCTACCCTCTGTTGGAGCATCGGGGGGTCTCCTTGTGGCTTGGAATGGCTCTCAGTTTTCTGGAGAAGTCATTGCACAAAATAGGTTTTCTCTTTCAGTGCAATTTACCAGTCTGCTCTCCAATCAGTCTTGGATCATCTCTAATATATATGGGCCTTGTGATCCACAAGACAAAATTGAGTTTATTAACTGGTTCCTAAATATTCACATGCCTGATAATGTTGACTGGATTTTAATGGGTGATTTCAACCTTATGAGAGCACCATCAGATAGGAACACGCCTGCGAGAGATGTCAATGATATGCTTATGTTTAATGAGGCTATAAGTAATCAAGGCTTAATTGAATTACCTTTGCATGGCAGAAAGTTTAGTTGGAGCAATATGCAGCATGATCCTCTGCTGGTAAAGCTGGATTGGTTTTTCACTTCTGCCTCTTGGATGACTACCTTCCCAAACACAATGGTGCTACCCCTTGCAAAACCTATTTTAGATCATCTGCCCTGTGTTATTAAAGTTGGTACTTCTATCCCAAAGGCAAAAGTTTTCAGATTTGAAAACTACTGGCTCCAACATTCTGACTTTAAACAGATAGTTGCAAATGCTTGGAATATCCCAGTTGGCAATCTTGATGCTGTTAAAAACTTGAATGATAAGTTTAAAAACTTAAGAAGAGCTTTGAAGCTATGGGCAAAAACCTTGTCCTATCTGAAAACTCAAATTGCAAAGCTGAATGAGTTCATTTTCTTGTGGGACCTCTTTGAAGAATTTAGAGAGTTGGACATTCATGAATGGAATTGCAGGGCTATTCTTAAAGAGCATCTGCTTATTCTTTTGAGGAACCAAAAGATTTATTGGAAACAAAGAGGAAAAATCAAGGGGGTGAAGTTTGGAGATGAGAACACAAAGTTTTTCCACACTAAAGCTTCAATTAATTACAGGCATAATCATATTGTTGTTCTCCAAAATGATGACCAAGTTGAAATATCTGATCATGCTGGGAAAGCTGCAATTCTTTTAGACACTTACAAAAAAAGAATGGGCACATCCCAAAATACCTCAATGCATTTTGATTTGGCTTCCTTGTTTGGGCAGAGACAACACTCAGATATCTTTGATAATCTTGAACTACCTTTTACTGAAGAGGAAATTGATGATGTGGTCAAAAACCTTCCAACAAACAAATCACCAGGCCCAGATGGTTTTAACAATGAATTTCTCAGGTCTTGCTGGGACATTATTAAGGGAGATGTGCTCAAATTCATATATGATTTCCATGCAGGGCAAATTTCTCTTGAGAGCTTAAATACTTCATACATTACTCTCATTCCTAAGGGAAGTACTCCCTTGACAGCAAATGATTTTAGACCAATCTCTCTATTAAACTGTTGTCTGAAGATTATCACTAAACTGCTAGCTAATAGGTTGCAGAAAGTGATTCTTAAGTTGGTACATATCAACCAATATGGTTTTCTGAAGGAAAGATCAATACATGATTGTTTGGGCTGGGCATATGAATATCTACACCAATGTCATAAGTCTAAAGATGAGATTATTGTGCTTAAATTGGAATTTGAAAAGGCTTTTGACACAATTGAGCACCAGGCAATGCTGGATATTTGAAAGGCCAAAGGTTTTGGGGACAGATGGATTTCATGGATCAAAATGCTCTTCACTTCTGCCTCATCTGCTATCTTGCTAAATGGTGTCCCTGGTAAAAAGTTTTATTGCCTTAGAGGTGTGAGGCAGGGGGACCCTCTATCCCCTCTTCTGTTTGTGCTTGATGCTGATCTCCTTTAGTCAGTTCTCAACAAGGCATTGCACATGGGATTGTTATCTGCTCCCCTACAAGTGGAGTCATGCCCTAATTTTCCAATTGTCCAGTATGCTGATGACACCCTGGTTATTCTACAAGCAGATGCAAAGCAACTACATTGTCTTAAAGCCCTCCTCAATACTTTTGCAGATGCCACTGGACTTAAGGTAAACTACAAAAAATCTAGTATGATTCCAATAAATGTGCCAGAAGAGAAGATGGAGATTTTGGTAAATACTTTTCATTGCAAGAAGGAATCTTTTCCAATCCAGTATTTGGGAACACCTTTAGGCCTTCATAACCCTACTATTGAGCAATGTTTTCCTCTTGTCACAAGACTACAAAAGAAACTTATGGGTTTGTCCTCATTTATGACAATGGCTGGAAGATTGTTGTTGGTGAAATCTGTCCTCAATTCTTTGTTGATCTATCTCATGGGATGCCTTGATGTGCCAGTCACAATCAAAACCCAGGCCATAAAGTACTTGAGACACTGCCTGTGGAGAGGCCCTGATCTGGAGGACCACAGACCTGCCATGGTGGCATGGAGCACTGTCTGTAGACCCAAAAATAAAGGAGGATTGGGTGGCATGGATATCTTTATCCAGAATAAGGCTCTGCTACTTAAGAATCTGCACAAGTTCTATAATAGACACAATACCCCCTGGGTAAACTTGATTTGGGAATCATATTACAACAATGATACACTACCTGGTAATAACTGGATTGGATCATTTTGGTGGAAGGCAAATCTTAAGCTCATTGATAACTATAAGTCCTTGGCCAGATGCAACATAGGTGATGGCAAGAGTGCCTTCTTTTGGACTGATCTGTGGCACTCTAATTGTCTGCAAGACATGTTCCCTCATTTATTCTCTTCTGTGAAGAACAAGAATGCTACTGTCCACAGCATTCTCCAAGTAGAATACTTAGAGGATCTATTCCACCTACCCCTGACTGTGCAAGCTTTCCAAGAATTTGAGGCTATGGAAGATATTTGTATTGATCTCAGGGCTTCTGATACACTAGATTGCACTGACACTTGGAGCTACATTTGGGGAAATGAGCACTTCTCAGTGGCTAAGGCCTACAAAGTCATGATGGGAGTCAAAATTGTGCCACAACAGTTCAACTGGATCTGGAATTCCTCTTGTCAACCAAAACACAAGGTGTTTTTTTTTGGAGATTGCTGCATGACAGGCTCAATACCAGAAACCTTTTGAGAAGAAAAACTTTCCATTTGGCCAACTACAACTGTGCTGTCAACAATTGTCCACAGGAAGAAACTCTTCACCATCTTTTCTGAACCTGTCCTTTTGCAGCTCAATGTTGGGACTTGATTTGCCCTTCAAGACAGGCAAATGTTTTAATCCTGGAAGCTTTTCTTGATCTCAAACAGAAGCTACATGTACCTTTTTTCATGGAAATAATCATCCTTGCTTCCTGGGCTATCTGGATCTCAGGGAACAATTTGATGTTTCAAGTAGTACAACCCAGCATTCAGAGGTGGAAAGCTATCTTCCTGGAGGAGCTCAATCTTCTAAGATTTAGAATTAAGAAGAGTTATGCTGTAGTTTATTGTTCCTGGCTTGACAATCTTGTGCTGTAATCCTAGACCATAGTTTTTCTTTTATTTCTTTTGCTTTGCTCTTTGGCTTATGTCAAGCCTTTTCTATAGTGGAACCTTTGTTGTTTCTGTTTTTAATTAAATAAAAATTGCAGTGGGGTTTTGCCCTACTGTGTATAGTCAAAAAAGGGTAAAAGCCTACGTCTAGTTGTGATTGGTATTGCTAGGGTTTCGATCACCAGGGAGCGAATCCGCTTTGACTGGCTCTCGAGTTGTTGTGTGTTGTCCCTAAACCGTTATCGGGTCGTCCCTTTATATACATAGGTTGACGCCCACCGGTTTACAGAGTCCCGAAGCCGCACCATAAACGCGTCTGGTTCGGTATCTATACTTCCTATCTTATAATGCAAGTTACATAATAAGGTCGGTTTACATCTACAGGCCTTAACTCGCCTTTGGGCCTTGGGCCTTCATAAAGTGCCATCATTCTTACGTCTTCATGGGCTTCTAATCTTCATAAAGTTAATCCGGCTACTCCTGGCCGGTTTACGTGCAGTAGTAATATCCCCAACATTAGGCCCCAGATTGGTTTGAACTTGTTCATGTCAATCTTCAACACTTAGAAAAATTCCTCCGTTTGCACCTTCGCATAGATATTGTAAACCGCCGTGACGTCATCCTCCAGAGTTGTAGTAAACCGCCATGACGTCACCTGTTCATTAAAGCCGAAGATACCCTTTATTAATGAGCATCCAACAATTGAGGCAACAACCTTGTCATATATCCATTTTTTGGGCTCCTCGATTCCCGCGCTTGTCGCTTATCTTTTTGCCTTATAAATAGGGCTGAGGATCCCTTTCCTTTTCCTCCCGTTGCCTCTTCGTCTCTTCTTCCTCCTCGCGATGCCTCTGCACCCAAGCGCCACCACCGTCGTCGAGCTTCGCCTCTGCCGCATCATCGGCCGCTGCATCAACCTGACTGAACCAGAAAAACGTGGCGCACCTCCTCTACTTCAAAAACTTCGGTAAATCTTCCCCTTTTTCCTCGGCATATCCACTTAGGGTTCACATGGGTTCATGGCGTTCTTCTCTTGTTCTTGGTCAGTCCATACACAGCAGACCTCAAACTTGATGCATTCCGTGCGGTAGCTATAGTAGTCCTTATTTTGGCTATCAAACCAAGCCTTATACGCATAAAAACCGATCTGGACCTTTGTGAACTGCTCCAGGACCAACTTTTTTAGGTCTAAATCTTTTTCTTTTCCTGACTTGTGGTAGATCCAAAATGCCCATGTAATCCTGTGAAACCTGTTTTACCTTACTTAGCCCTTTTCGCCTTAGATCTGTATCCTCTTTATCATGTAGGCGGTTTACCCTTGTAAAAACAATCTATCCCATCCCATTAGTCCCCTAGTAAACCGGCAAACCTCCTTTACATTGATTGTAATAGTCCGGTTTAACAACACATGTATGCCCTTGATATGACCTTGTTATTCATTATTGTATTAGTCTCTGGTTTACGCAATTTCACATATATGTATATCTTTATTCCATTGCATCTTGCGTACCACCATGAATGATTTGTAAACCGGCATTTCTTTTTCAGCTTTTCACTTCACAATGGCCAAACAGTTTGCCACTTGCAACTGGCCTCCTTCCCGGATCACTGAAGAACAATTGAACGGAATTGTCAGTATCAGCACCTTGCCCAAGAAAACAGAAATTCGGTGGCGAGTTCCAGGAAGAGAGAATCCTCCTACCCCAAGGCAGGGTGAGGTAGTGGTCTTTGTCAACCACAGAGGCCGTGGTTATAAACCGCCCGGGTCAAAGTTTTTCTGAGATGTTCTCGCCAATTTCCAACTCCATCCTCAAGATATCGGACCCAACTCGGTGTCCAATCTATGCAACTTCCAAGTCTTCTGTGAAGCGTACTTACAAGAAGAACCAACGGCTGAGCTGTTCCGGGACTTTTTTCATCTGAACCGGCATACATAATTTGTAAATGGTCCCAACACTGAGCTTGGTGGTGTCTCTATTCAAAAGTAGAAAGAAGTTGGATTCCCTCATGCCAAACTGTACAGTCACCCTAAGGAATGGAACCAGACCTGGTTCTACTGCATAGATACCTCCCCTAAAGATGAGAACCCTCTTCCAGGCTACCATGATAACTGGGAAGAGATTCAGCAGAATGAACAGAATGTTGTCCTTGAGGATCTCTTAGTTGCTGTGCAGCAGGAAGAATTGGCCTGGGCAGATGGAGAAGAGTTGCGTCCTGCACCAAGTAACAACAGTTTATCTTCTGACATGTCTTTCTCTGAGGGAGACAACACAAATATGTTTATGGCCCCTGTTGCAGTGGAGGCTTTCCCTCCTAGGGAGGCAGTGCCTGCTATTCTTCCCCCCCTGCCTTGGTGATTGCCAATGTACTACAGAACATCATCCAAGCCTATCAGTCAGATGATGAGGAACCTCCTTTATTGCAAGAGAACATCCAGGTGGCTGCCTTGGTTGATCCTGTTTTGCCTGATCAAGGACAGGTTGTTGCAGAGCAACTGCAACATGTTTCTCCCAACAATGATGGAGCTCATGCCACTGATGGTGTTTCTGCATCTTCTCATATGGATCCTTCACAACATGTGTTGCTGGAAGTTGCATTGGAGGCTACCTTGGTCTCTGATCCACCTCTAGAGTTTGTGTCATCAGATGGACAAGCTAATCCTTCACTTGCCACTTGACTTTCATCTGAAGTTCTGTTGCAGCCCTAAACATGTTAATACTGCTAGGAGAATCCTGCAGCCAGTGGAGAACATTGAGGATCTTCAGTCTGGGTTACAAGGTAATTGGGTTACTCAAATAAATGAACATTTTAGCATGGCACCTTCTCTTCTTGGTTTGAAACGTATTGAGATGGCTGCTGCTGCTTCTAATGCCCCTTCTGTCTCTGAAGAAGGCATCCTAATGTGGAAACATCAGTTTAAGGACCAATCATTGGAAAACAGGAGCTCTTTCTCAGCCAACATTCCTGTAAGTTGGTTCAACTTTATTGTTCACTTGCTTCTGTCCCCTGATAAGTTTGCCTGGACTGTTACTATGCTGAAATCTGGAATGTGGGAACTGTTCACTGTTGTGGAAAATATGGATCAAGCCTTTCTGTTTCATATACCTGACAAGTGTCCTACCTCTCATGCACCAATTTGTCAGGCCATGGAGGATGGGGTCAAGGGCAAATAAAATATTGATGGGGCTGCCAGTATGCAGGATGAGGAGTCCCAGGCTCTGTTGCAGCATTTTGGTCAAGATAATCTAAGGAAGAGAAGGAGTGGAAAGACTCCACTAGTGGAAACAGAGGTAAGGAGAAGTGATAGAATTAAGAATGATAATGCCTCGTAAAGTGCCTAACTACACGGCTGATTTGCAGCCTGGGGCATGGATTGAGAGTTACGAGATGGCAATGGAGCTGTTGGAGGTCAGCGATGCAGCAATGGGTTAGTACTTCACCATGATGTTGGATGGAACGGCTCGCACTTGGTTGAAAGGGTTGCCACCCAATTCCATCGGCTCATGGGCAGAGTTGAAGGCCCGGTTCATTTAGAACTTCAAAGACACATGTAAGCAACCTATGTCAATCGTGGACCTGACTAATTGTAAGCAAGAGGAAGGGGAGTCCACAACCCATTGGGTGCGTCGGGTCAAGGAGATAATACATTCATCTGATAAGATGGATGCTGGCTCGACAGTCTTAATGTTGGAGAAAAATTGCTGTTTTGAACCTCTGAAGCAGAAGCTGGGGCGGCTCAAGCGTGACTGCAATGACATGGGCCAGTTGATGGCGGCTCTGGTTAAGTATGCTGATTCTGACAATACCAAGGATCCCATGTCTGATGAAGAAAAAACAGGGAAGGGAAAGAAGAACGGCAACGGCAAGGGTCACCAGCATAACCCGGCAAATCAAGGAGGTCATAAACGTATGGCTGACGAATTTGTGGCTAACACCAATGCACAGGGCAACAATCAACTGCACAAGGGTAGGAAACCCCCTCGGTTAGGCGGGTTAGGTCCCACCCTCGAGCAACTATTGAATGAACCTTGCCCAAGACACGACACCCAGGAGAAGCCAACCACCCATCTGTGGAAGGACTGTACAATCATGAAGGCATTTAAAAATTCAAACACATTTGATGGAAGTCACGGGCCTGACGGCGATTCAGGCGGAGGCGGCTTTCATGGCCCGGGCGCCGGTTTAGGTGGAGGCGGTTTTCACGGTCAGGGCCATACGGGTAACCAGGGAGGATATAATCCACAACCCAGCCAAGGTAATTAGCAGTAATAGTTCGGATGTTAGAGCAAACCAAAACAGCTGAATAGTGGGAAATACCATGTTTTTACCACTAGTTTATGCAAGAAGGACCAGAAGCTTCATAAGAGGGATGTCAATGCCGTTGAGCCGGCGATTCCACGTTATTTAAGGTGGTCAGAACAACCTATTGTGTGGAGCAGAGAAGATCATCCTCCCCGGTTTGATAATCCGGGTCACTTAGCCTTGGTAGTGGCACCTCAGGTTGGTGGATATAAATTCACTAAAGTGCTCATGGATGGAGGTAGTAGCATCAACATCCTTTACTATGAGACGTTCTGTCAGATGGGATTGACTAATAAGAGTCTTAAGCAATCCAACACTATTTTTCACGGTGTTGTACCTAGCAAGTCGGCATACCCAGTTGGTAAGATTGAACTGGAAGTAGCCTTTGGGATGAATATGATTCCAGGGTTGAGAAGTTAACTTTTGAGGTGGTTAAGATCAAAAGCCCATATCATGCTCTGTTTGGACGGCCGGCTTACGCCAAGTTCATGGCTCGGCCGTGTTATGTATATCTGCAGCTCAAGATGCCGGGTTATAAAGGCATCATTACAGTACACAGAAGCCGGAAAATAGCCCTAGAGTGTGAAGAAGGAGATGCCGCTTATGCTGAGTCTATTTGTGCAACAAAGGAGTTAAAGTTTTATAAAGATAATGTTGACCCGGCAGACATGACATCTTTAAAGAAGCCAACAACGGAGCATGAACCGGTGTTGAAATTCAAGTCAGCTGATGACACCAAAACAGTTGATTTTGTGCCTGGCGACTCATCCAAGCAGTTCATCATCAGTGCCAACTTGGATCCAAAATAGGAAAGCACACTCATCGAGTTCATCCGTGAGTACCGGGACATCTTTGCATGGAAACCTTTTGACATGCCGGGTGTCCCGAGAGAACTGGCTGAGCACACTCTTAATATTGATCTGAAGTTTAAGCCGGTTAGGCAGTTTCTTCGACGGTTTAACAAGGAAAGGTGCAAAGCCATTAGAGAAGAGGTGGCCCGGCTCTTGGCGGCCGGGTTCATTGTGGAAGTTTTTCACCCAAAGTGGTTGGCTAACCCGGTGCTTGTACTCAGGAAGAATGGCACCTGTCGTATGTGTGCGGATTACACTGATTTAAACAAAGCTTGTCCATCTGACCCTTTTGCTCTCCCTCGTATTGCTCAGATCATTGATGCTACAGCGCGTTGTGAGCGTTTGAATTTTTTGGATGCTTATTCAGGTTATCATCAGATCAAGATGGCAGCCAAGGACCAGGAGAAGACAACTTTTATCACTCCGTTTGGAGCCTTCTGCTATGTGTCTATGCCTTTTGGGCTTAAAAGTGCCTAGGCGACTTATCAACGGTGTGTGCAGAATTGCCTTCACAATCAGATTGGGCGTAATGTTCATGCTTATGTGGATGATATAGTGGTGAAGTCCAGAAAAGAGGAAACCTTGGTAACAGATCTGAAGGAGACCTTTGATAACCTCCGGGTCTACAAGATGATGCTTAACCCTGCCAAGTGTGTTTTTGGAGTCCCAGCTGGCAAACTCTTGGGTTTTTTGGTGTCCAATCGAGGTATTGAAGCTAACCCGGAGAAAATTAAGGCAATCACATCCCTGGCCAAACTAGCATGCATCAATGACGTTCAACGGTTGGCGGGTCGTGTTGCCGCTCTGAGCCGGTTCATAAGCCGGTTAGGGGAGAAGGCGATGCCTTTGTATCAGATGATGAAAACAACGGATGACTTTGTTTGGAGTGAAGATGCAAATTCTGCCTTTGAGGATCTGAAGAAATAGCTTGCTGAGCCGCCGGTTCTTGCTGCTCCGGTTGAGAAAGAACCGCTATTGTTATATGTAGCCGCTAACTCACGAGCTGTTAGTGTGGTGATTGTGGTGGAATGCAAGGAGGCTGGCAAGGAACATCCGGTCCAACGGCCGGTTTACTACGTCAGTGAGGTGTTGATTGAATCTAAACAAAGATATCCACATTGGCAGAAGCTCGTTTATGGGGTATTCATGACAAGCCAGAAGCTCAAATATTACTTTCAGGGTCACCCAATCAATGTGGTTAGCTCTGCTCCTTTGGGAGACATCATTCAAAATAGAGAAGCTACTGGACGAGTCGCCAAGTGGGCCATTGAAGTTGGGTCTCATGGGTTGAAGTATGTACCACGTACTGCGATCAAATCTCAAGCGCTAGTTGACTTTATTAATGACTGGACAGAGATGCAGATGCCAGAGGAGAAACCAGACAACACATATTGGACGATTCACTTTGATGGGTCCAAACAGTTGGAAGGCTCGGGGGTTGGAGTTGTATTAACTTCCCCTCGAGGTGACAAATTTTATTATGTGTTGTGATTGATGATTCCTTGTACTAACAACGCAGCAAAATATGAAGCCTTGCTCCATGGTCTTCGAATGGCTAAAGAAATGAGTCTGAGCCGGGTCCGGTTCCTTGGCGATTCAGATTTGGTGGCTGAACAGGTATCAGGCAAGTGGGATTCCAAGGTTCCTCTCATGGTGGCTTATCGCCGTGAGGTCGACGCTGTTGCAGCACATTTTAAAGGTTATCAAGTGGAACGCATTGACCGTAGAAAGAATGAAGCGGTTGATGCCTTAAGCCGGTTGGGATCTCAGCGTAAGCCGGTGCCACCTAACCCCTTTTTTGATGTTTTGCATAACCCGTCTGTTAAGTTACCTACAGAGGAAGATTTGTTTGTTCCTGACCCGGAGGCACAGTTGTGTAACAACCCGTATGTAACCTGCCATATTCGTATTCCAACTCTTGCCATTCCCGGCACTAAGTTATGATATTTCCTTGTTGTCGGATTTTTGTCTTCGTGTTTCTTTTGTCTTTGTCATGCATCTCATATCATGTCATCATGTGCATCGTATTTGCATACGTGTTCGTCTCATGCATCTGAGCATTTTCCCCGTTGTCCATTTTGCATTCCGGCGCTCCTATGTCCTCCGGTGTCCCCTTTTACCTCTTTTTCATGTGCGGGGGTTAAACGTTCTCGGATTGGACCGAGACTTGCCAAGTGGACTTGGTTTACTACCGGTAGACCGCCTATCAAGTTTCGTACCATTTGGACTTCGTTTGATACTCCAACGGACAACCGAGGAACCGAAAAGGCCTCGTGTGTGTTGCAGCCCAACACCTCTCCAAAGTGGCCCAAAACCCACCTCAACCCCTTCCATCATCTAGGTCGTTCGATCACGATCGCATGGCCGCAAACCGTGCTCAATTTGGAGCCTCCTAGCTCCCTCTACCTATAAATATAGACCCCCCCCCCCGAAATTTCCGGATTCCTAACCCTAGCCCCGCTCCCTCTCCGCTGCTGGAAAAAAACCGCAGGGCCGGACATGTCCGTCACCACCGCGCGCCCACTCCTGCGCTGACACGTGGCGCCCGAGCCCACTTCGCCGCCTCCCGCCACCGCCGGCCTGCGGGGCCCGCATCTGGCCCTCCCGGCCCGAAGCCGCCACTACCCGC
>NC_041384.1:314980186-315013821 GCF_002162155.2 Triticum dicoccoides
TGTCGACCGTGCTGTCCAGTCGCCGCCCGCCGCCCGAGCGCGTGGCCGGCCGCCGCGCCGCCGCTCGCCGCCGCCTGCCGCCGCCTCGCTCCTCGCCGCCGACCCCGCCGCCTCGCTCATCGCCGGCGACCCCGCCGCCCTCACGCGCCTCCCCGCGCCGCGTCGGACCCGCGCCTCTCCAACTCCGGCCGGCCTCCTCCTCGACCCCGCTGGCCCCTCCGAGCTCCGGCCACCTCGAGCTCCACGCCGGTGACCTCGAGCTGATTCTGGCGAACTCCGATCCGCGTGCAGATCGAGATCCAGATTCGGTTTAGGGTTGACTTTTGCCTCTGTCCCAGTAATTTTTGGCATTCTTCATCATGTCATAACTCTGCATCCCTGGCTCCATTTCGGGCATGTAGCATATCAAATTGTTTGCCTCAATGAGCACTTCATTAAATTCCATTGCACCATGTTCATTTGAGTTCATCTTGATGCCCTAAATGTTGTTGCAAGAGTGCTATGCAATGATAGTTTCAGATTCTTATCAGTAATTGGACATTTGTCATTTTTGCCATGATTAATGTGTGCCTCCTATGAACTTGAGCCCTACATGTGTTTTGAAGTATGCCATGCCATCTTTACAGGGGTGTATGCCATGTATTTTTGTGATCTTTGTGGTGACTAGCACAAGCATGCAAAGTAGCCCTCGTGAGGTTGCTGATTTCAGGGACTTAGAAATATTCTAAGTCTTTTCCCTGACAATATTTTTATGCCATGTATTCTTGTTGCTACAGAGTGATCCATGCCTCTTTTGAGCATGTTCACTAAGGGTGATTTTGAGATATTGTTATGCTCTATCCATCCATGTCTTTGCTTGCAATTATGGAGGCCCCTAGCATGACTCAATCGAGCTCTACTTTTGTTATAAAATGTTCCTAGCAGATTGTTTACATGTTAAGCAATTTTGCCAAGGTTGTTGTAGCTTATCCTTGCATGCTATGAGAGTGTTTTTGCCATGTTTAGCTTCTATGCCATGTCTACTTGCTGGGTGTATGCTTAGTTTGTCATGCAATGCTTTGTGGTGAGTGCACCGAGCTCGCAAACATGCCTACGTGAATCTGTTTTGCCATGTTCCAGTTTTCTTCCAAGTCTGAATCTGTTAACGAAAGTTGCTATGTTCACATGGTTGCCATTGTATTTTCTGATCCCTTTTGGCTTATGGTCAGTAAGGGACCTTTGTAGTATGCTTTGAGTAGCTTCATGTCATGCCTTGCTTTGCCATGATATGTTCCTGTAGCATGTTGTTATCTTTCTCTAAACATTGCTTCCTGATGTTAAATTCCGGACTTGTTAATTTCACCAAGTTTGTAACCTGATATCTTTTGCACTTTTACCATGCTTGTTTGAACCTGCTATTGTGTGAATTAGCCGTAGCTCAGTGTTCATCTTTTGTCAAGAATCTTGAGTGAATCACTTCCATGTGCTTTGTTGTTATGTTAGAGTGCAGTAGCTTGTTGTTCTTGATGCATTTAGGTGGCCTCATGCTGTTAATCGCAGTTTTGCGCCATTATTGTTTTGCTTGCCATTTGCAAACCGTGCATCCGATTCCGGTGATCTTTATATCGATTTCGACCGAAATCAACTCATCTTTCCAGAGGCACTCTTGGTTATCCAAGTTGAGGCCAGGTTCACTCTTTCCTTTCCGAAGCATGCATATGCATTACATTCACATCCCGCATATCATGCCATGTTTTGCATCATGTTGCTTGTGCATTGCACCGTGGTTGATTGTGGTTCCCTTTGTTTGTGTTATTGCTTTGGGTAGATCCGGGAGACGAGTACGTGATCGAGGAACCCGTTGAGAACGTTTACGAGGATCAAGCTTACGTCAACTCGGAGAACTTTGCAGGCAAGATGACCATACCCTCGGAATCACTTCTATCTTTGCTTGCTAGATGCTCGCTCTATTGCTATGCCTATGCTACAATACCTACCACTTTCTTAACATGCCTCCCATATTGCCATGTAAAACCTCTAACCCACCTTGTCCTAGCAAACCGTTGTTTGGCTATGTTACCCCTTTGCTCAGCCCCTCTTATAGCGTTGCTAGTTGCAGGTGAAGTTTGGAGTTTGTTCCTTGTTGGAACATGTTTTATTGTTGGGATATCATTATTATATCTTGTCTATTTTAATGCAACTATACACTTGGTAAAGGGTGGAAGGCTCGGCCTTATGCCTGGTGTTTTGTTCCACTCTTGCCGCCCTAGTTTCCGTCATACCGGTGTTATGTTCCTTGATTTTGCGTTCCTTACACAGTTGGGTTATAATGGGAACCCCTTGACAGTTCGCCTTGAATAAAACTCCTCCAGCAATGCCCAACATTGGTTTTACCATTTGCCACCTAGCATCTTTTTTTCCCTTGGGTTCCGCAGACTCAAGGTTCATCTTTATTTTAAACCCGGGGCCAGTGCTCCTCTAAGTGTTGGTCCAACTTGTCAGCCACCGGTGGCCACCAGGGGCAACTCTGGGCTGGCCTACCGGAAGTTTGGACAATCCGGTGTGCCCTGAGAACGAGATATGTGCAGCTCCTATCGGGATTTGTCGGCACATTCGGGTGGCTTTGCTGGTTTAGTTTTACCATTGTTGAGATGTCTTGTAACCGAGATTCCGAGTCTGATCGGATTGTCTTGGGAGAAGGAATATCCTTCATTGACCGTGAGAGCTTGTGATGGGCTAAGTTGGGACTCCCCTGCAGGGATTTGAACTTTCGAAAGACGTGCTCGCGGTTATGGGCAGATGGGAATTTGTTAATGTCCGGTTGTAGAAAACCTTAAACTTAACTTAATTAAAATGAATCAATAGAGTGTGTGGCCGTGATGGTCTCTTTTCGGCGGAGTCCGGGAAGAGAACACGGTCTCAAGTTATGCTTCAACGTAGGTTGTTCTAGGATCACTTCTTGATCATAGTTTATCGATCGTGCCTTTGCCTTCTGTTCTTGCTCTCATTTGCGCATGTTAGCCACCATATATGCTAGTGCTTGCTGCAGCTCCACCTCATACCTTTCCCCTACCTATAAGCTTAAATAGTCTTGATCACGAGGGTGTGAGATTGTTGAGTCACCGTGACTGACAGATTACTTCCAAAACCAGATGCAGGGACCGATGATACCGCTCCAGGAGATTCGACTGAGCTCAAGTGGGAGTTTGATGAGGACTTATGACGATACTATGTTTCCTTTCCAGACAATCAGTAGTGGTGCCCAGTTGGGACGATCGGGGACATTGTTGAATTTGGGGTTGTCTTTATTTTGGTTCCGTAGTCGAACCTTGATTGTACCTGGATGATTGTAATGCTATATTTATGCATTGTGTGACGTGGCGAGTGTAAGCCAACTATGTATCTCTTTCCTTATTTCAGTACATGGGTTGTGTGAACATTACCCCACTTGCGACATTGCTTACAATGCGGTTATGCCTCTAAGTCGTGCTTCGACACGTGGGAGATATAGCCGCATCGTGGGCGTTACAAGTTGGTAATCAGAGCCTTCCCTGACTTAGGAGCCCCCCTGCTTGATTGAATCGTTGGCGTTGTTGAGTCTAGAAAAATGTTTTGAGTCTTTTAGGATTATATATATATATATATATATATATATATATATATATATATATATATATATATATATATATATATATATATATATCAGAGAGTAGGATTCTTTTTACTCCTCGGTCCCTTCGTCGCTCTGGTGAGGCATCCTGACGTAGAGTTTTGACTCTTCTCTTCTCAAATTTCACTAAAAAAATTTAGGATCACGCGGGTATCTTGGAATCGTTCTGATGGTTTTGTGACGAGAACATTGTTCTTGGTGCCTCCTGACATTTAGGGGTTGTGGCACTATCCCGGGGAGTTGAGCTCCGAGGTGTTGTCGTCACAATTTTATCGTTGCAATTCTAGAATACCTGAGTTTCGCCGACATCGAAAATCTCTTTTATGAAGTTGTTGGTGAGATAACCTCGACGCCACCCAATACTGGGCGGGAGTTCGGGAGTATTGCCATAACTCGTATAACGGATGCTTTTCGAAAGTTGAGGTATATGATTTCCGAAGGTTTCTTGGTTATGTGTTGAAGGATGGATACAGCTGGATGTAGGATTTGCTAGCTTTGGGTGAGATATTATGCTTCCCCTGTATCCCCAACACCTGATTGCATAACCGGGAGAGTTTCGGGAGTTTCATAGGTGGGAATTCATGTAGCTCTAGTATTTCTTCCGCGGATATTTGGTTTGTGATTGGGTAATCCTCACCAAGTATTTGTTCTTGTCTGTACCTTGTTGTTTTATTCTTCTACCTCTATCTAGGTGGCTTCTCAATTTATGGAAGTGTGACCATTTAATTTGGATTGCATTCGTTCATTCTTTTTCGGATGTTAAGACTATATGTTGCAATTTCAATCCATTTGATTCAGCTTGAATATATATCTGTCATGATGGTAACGGATGTCACCCTCTTCAAGATGGCTCCGCCAACGCGTCAGAATCCTGAACTGCCATCACCACCTCCACCTCCGGAGGCATGGCAAGCTGTGATGGCTGCTACTAATGCCAACACGCAGATGCTCATGCAACTCTTGCAAGAGCGCAACCAAGGAAATCAAGGCCATGGCAACAATCAAAATCAGTTTGCTACACTCAACCAGTTCCTCGCAAACTAGCCAAAGACCTTCAGTAGCTGTGTCGAAGCAACAGACGCTGATGATTGGCTCGTGGATATCTGCAACCATTTCGAGTGCAGCAACGTCAGACCTGAGGACTTTGTCAAGTTTGCCTCGTTCCAACTCAAAGACCAAGCTGCAGAGTGCTATCAGCAATACAAAGATTCCAGAGGAGGTCGTGCGATTACCTGGGATGAATTTCATCAAGACTTCAAAGCTCACCACATTCCTCAGAGTGTTGTTGAGAGCAAGACGAGTTTCGCAACCTGAAGCAAGGCAGCCTGTCTGTTTACTAGTATAACATCATGTTCCAGAAGCTCGCTCGTTTCGCCAAGCAAGACGTCCCTGACGAGAAGAGCATGATTTATCAGTTCAGGGATGGCCTCAAAGAAGATCTCCAGCTAGCCCTTGTGCTTTTTGAGCCGCAAAAGTACGATGAGTTCTACAATATGGCAATGAAACAAGAGGCTGCTCAACTCAAGTGCGATGCTTCCAAGAAGCGAGTCAGGGACGCAACTCCTTCTTCCTCAACTCAAGTGGCAACTAAGCAGCAAAAGTATTGGTTGCCTCCTCCTCCTCCATTTCATCAGCCTTATCAGCAGAAGAGCAAAGGTGGCAATGGATCTTCCCACCCACCCAACCTAGGCTTTTAGAACAAGACTTCGTCTCATGCTCCAAGATCAAGTGCTCCGTATCACCGTCCGCTTTCAGAGGTCACGTGCAACAAGTGTCAGCAGAAGGGTCACTATGCCAACACATGCTTCAATCAGAGGCGTCTTCCTCCTCCTGCTCCTGTGAGATCTGCTAGCAACGCAGTGGTCAAGCATAATCCCAAGTTTGCCAAGGTCAACATGATGAACGCAGCTCAAGCACAGGACTCGTCAGATGTGATCATGGGTAACCTTCCTGTTAACGATATTCCTGTAAAAGTTCTTTTTGACACTGGTGCATCACATTGTTTCATCTCAACACCATTTGCATCTAATCATGAGTTGGCTTTCCAAGATTTGCATAGACCGTTAGCAGTTGTCTCACCGGGTAAATGCTTGCACGCAAGCTACGTGGTTGCAGATGTTTCTATCACGTTGGGCGACTATAAGTTTCTGTCTTCCCCAATGGTCATTGGTAACTCAGATATTGATCTTATTCTCAGAATGGACTGGCTTTCTAAGCACAACGCTCAGTTGATTGTGCTGCCAGGCAGATTCAATTGACACATTCGTCTGAGGATGTAATCGTCTTTGCCACTCGGGATCATACCATTCGACTATTTTCTCTCAACGAGAAAGGTGAGTTGGATGCCATATCTCAGATTCCAGTCATTTGCGAATATAAAGACGTCTTTCCAGAAGAGCTTCCAGGAATGCGTCCGCACTGGCCAGTTGAATTCGTCATCGACCTTGAGCCTGGCACGGAACCTGTTTGCAAACTTCCTTACAAGCTTGGACCTGAAGAGTTGAAGGAGCTGAAGAAGCAACTCGATATTCAAGAGCGTATGGGTCTCATCCGACCAAGTTCTTCTCCATGGGGTTGTGGTGTTCTTTTCGTCAAGAAGAAGGATGGAATAGACCAACTCTGTGTCGACTACCGTCCATTGAACAAGAAGACCATAAAGAGCAAGTACCCACTTCCCAACATCAATGAGCTTTTCGAACAACTCAAAGGTGCTCAAGTATTCTCCAAGCTTGACCTCCGTATGGGCTATAATCAGATTCGCATTCGTGAAGAAGATATCCCCAAGATAGCATTCAGAACAAGCTATGGTTCATATGAACACACTGTCATGTCTTTCGGCCTTGTCAATGCTCCTCCAACATTCTCTCGCATTATGAACTTCATCTTCAACACCTACACAAATGACTTTGTCTTGGTCTACCTCAATGACATTTTGCTCTTTTCCAAGAACAAGGAGGATCATGCCAAGCACTTGAGATTGGTGCTGGATAAACTCAGAGAACATCAGTTCTATGCAAAGTTTTCAAAGTGCGATTTTTGGCTCGATGAGGTTCTCTATCTTGGACATATCATCTCTGCCAAGGGCATAGCTGTTAATCCTGAGAAGGTGTCTGCAATTGTGAATTGGGAACCGCCTCAGAACGTGAAGCAACTCTGCATCTTCCTTGGGCTCGCAAGCTATTGTCGAAGGTTCGTTGAGAACTTCTCTAAGATCACGAAGCCTCTTTCCAACCTTCTCCAAAAGCATGTGATGTATGTCTGGTCGCCTGAATGTGACATTGCTTTCAACACCCTCAAAGAGAAGTTAATCACCGCTCCAGTTCTGACTCCTCCCGATGAATCCAAACCGTTTGAGGTCTTCTGTGATGTTTCCCTTCAAGGTCTCGGTGTAGTGTTGATGCAAGGGAAGAAAGTTGTGTCCTATACCTCTCGCCAGTTGAAGCCCAATGAAAAGAACTACCCCACTCATGACCTCGAGTTGGCGGCAGTTGTCCATGCTCTTTTAACATGGAGACATCTCTTGTTGGGAAGAAAAGAGGACATCTTCACTGATCATAAGAGTCTCAAGTACATCTTCACTCAACCCAACCTCAACCTCAGGCAGACTCGTTGGGTCGAGATGATTCAAGAGTATAATCCGATTATTGAGTATACTCCAGGCAAGGCTAATATAATTGCTGACGCATTGAGCAGGAAGGCTTACTTCAACAGTTTGATCAGATTCGCGAGGCTCAACTTCTTGATGCTATGGTGAAGAAGGTGAAGATTGGGATTGCCAAGAGTCAACCCAAGTACAAGTGCTATCGCCTTGATGACAAGGATACTCTATTCTTCGAGGATCGCATTGTTGTTCCTAAGGGTGACCTTCGTAAAGTCATTATGAACGAGGCTCACAATTCACTCCTCTCTATTCACCCTGGAAGTACAAAGATGTATCAGGACCTCAAGCAGTCATATTGGTGGACTCAAATGAAGCGCGAGATTGCTCAGTTCGTGAACGAATGTGATGTCTGTAGAAGAGTGAAAGCAGAACACCAACGACCAGCTGGTCTCCTCCAACCTCTTGCCATTCCAGAATGGACATTTGACCATATTGAGATGGACTTCGTGACTGGATTTCCAAAGTCCAAGCGTGGCAATGATGCTATCTTCGTTGTCATCGACAAGGTCACTAAAGTGGCTCATTTTCTTCCTATCAAAGAATCTATCACAACAGCTCAGTTGGCAGAGCTATATACCTCCAGGATTGTCTCTCTGCACGGCATTCCGCAGTTGATATCTTCAGATCGTGGTAGCATCTTCACCTCTAAGTTCTGGGATTCCTTTCAGAAGGCCATGGGCACCAACATTCGTTTCAGCACAACTTTTCATCCTCAAACCAGTGGCCAAGTCGAGCGAGTCGATCAAATTTTTGAAGATATGCTAAGGGCATGTGTCATTTCTTTCGGTGTTAAGTGGGAAGATTGTCTTCCATATGCCGAGTTCTCCTATAACAACAGCTTCCAAGCGCGTTCGGGCAAGGCCCCATTCGAGATTCTCTATGGCAGGAAGTGCCGTACTCCTCTAAACTGGTCAGAGACTGGTGAACGCCAACTTCTTGGTAGTGACTTGATCACAGAGGCTGAAGAAATGTGCAAAGCCATTCATGAAAATCTCAAAGCCGCGCAATCGCGCCAGAAGAGTTACTATGATACCAAACATCATGACTTGGCTTTCAAGATCGGAGACCATGTCTACCTCTGCATCTCTCTAATGAAAGGTACTCGTTGCTTCGGTATCAAAGGGAAGCTTGCGCCTAGATACGTGGGTCCTTTCAAGATCATTGGCAAAAGAGGCGATCTCGCCTATCAATTTGAGCTTCCATCCAACTTTGCAAATGTGCACGACGTGTTTCACGTGTCTCAGCTCCGCAAGTGTTTCAAGACTCCTGACCGCACCATCAACTTTGAAGAGATTGATCTCTAAGAAGACCTGTCTTATCATGAGCACCCCGTTGCTACTCTTGAAGAAACTGAGCGCAAGACTCGCAACAAGTCTATCAAATTCCTGAAAGTCAAGTGGTCAGATCATTCCGACTGTGAAGCCACCTGGGAACGCGAGGACCACCCGTTCTGAGTACCGGGAGTTTTTCCAGTCCTAGATCTTGGGACGAGATCCTTTCGTAGTGGTGGAGTGTTGTAACACCCCGTATGTAACCTGCCATATTTGTATTCCAACTCTTGCCATTTCCGGCACAAAGTTATGATATTTCCTCGTTGTCGGGTTTTGTCTTCGTGTTTCTTTTGTCTTTGTCATGCATCTCATATCATGTCATCATGTGCATCGCATTTGCATATGTGTTCGTCTCATGCATCCGAGCATTTTCCCTGTTGTCCGTTTTGCATTCCGGCGGTCCTATGTCCTATGGTGTCCCCTTTTACCTCTTTTTCATGTGCGGGGGTTAATCGTTCTCGGATTATACCGAGACTTGCCAAGCGGCCTTGGTTTACTACCGGTAGACCGCCTGTCAAGTTTCGTGCCATTTGGACTTCGTTTGATACTCCAACGGTTAACCGAGGAACCATAAAGGCCTCGTGTGTGTTGCAGCCCAACACCTCTCCAAAGTGGCCGAGAACCCACCTAAACCACTTCCATCATCTGGGTCTTCGATCACGATCGCGTGGCCGCAAACCGTGCTCAATTTGGAGCCTCCTAGCTCCCTCTACCTATAAATATAGACCCCCCCTCCGAAATTTCCGGATTCCTAACCCTAGCCCCGCTTCCTCTCCGCCGCGGGACAAAAACCGCCGGGCCGGACATGTCCGCCGCCACCGCGCGCCCACTCCTACGCTGACACGTGGCGCCCGAGCCCACTTCGCCGCCTCCCGATGCCGCCGGCCCGCGGGGCCCGCGTCTGGCCATCCCGGCCCGAAGCCACCGCCGCCCGCCCGCGCGCGCCTCCTCCTCGTCGACCGCGCCGTCCGGTCGCCGCCCCGCCGCCCGAGCGTGTCACCGGCTGCCGCGCCGCCGCTCGCCGCCGCCGGCCGCCGCCTCGCTCCTCGTCGCCGACCCCGCCGCCTCGCTCCATCGCTAGTGACCCCGCCGCCCTCACACGCCTCCCCGCGCCGTGCCGGACCCGCGCCTCTCTAACTCCGACCGGCCTCCTCCTCGACCCCGTCGGCCCCTTCGAGCTCTAGCCACCTCGAGCTCCACACTGGCGACCTCGAGCTCCATGCCGGTGACCTCGAGCTCCACGCCGGCGACCTCGAGCTGATTCTGGCGAACTCCGATCCGCGTGCAGATCCAGATCCAGATTCAGTTTAGGGTTGACTTTTGCCTCTGTCTGAGTAATTTTTGGCATTCTTCATCATGCCATAATCTGCATCTGTGGCTCCGCTTCGGGCGTGTAGCATATCAAATTGTTCGTCTCGACGAGCACTTCATTTCATTCCATTGCACCATGTTCATTTGAGTTCATCTTGATGCCCTAAATGATGTTGCAAGAGTGCTATGCAATGATAGTTTCAGATTCTTATGAGTAATTGGACATTTGTCATTTTTGCCATGATTAATGTGTGCCTCCTATGAACTTGAGCCCTACATGTGTTTTGAAGTATGCCATGCCATATTTACAGGGGTGTATGCCATGTATTTTTGTGATCTTTTTGGTGACTAGCACAAGCATGCAAAGTAGCCCTCGTGAGGTTGCTGATTTCAGGGACTCAGAAATATTCTAAGTCTTTTCCCTGATAATATTTTTATGCCATGTATTCTTGTTGCTACAGAGTGATCCCTGCCTCTTTTGAGCATGTTCAATAAGGATGATTTTGAGATATTGTTATGCTCTATCCATCCATGTCTTTGTGTGCAATTATGGAGTCCCCTAGCATGACTCAATCGAGCTCTAGTTTTGCTATAAAATGTTCCTAGCAAATTGTTTACATGTTAAGCAATTTTGCCAAGGTTGTTGTAGCTTATCCTTGCATGCTATGAGAGTGTTCTTGCCATGTTTAGCTTCTATGCCATGTCTACTTGCTGGGTGTATGCTTAGTTTGTCATGCAATGCTTTGTGGTGAGTGCACCGAGCTCGCAAACATGCCTACGTGAATCTGTTTTGCCATGTTCCAGTTTTCTTCCAAGTCTGAATCTGTTAACGAAAGTTGCTATGTTCACATGGTTGCCATTGTATTTTCTGATCCCTTTTGGCTTATGGCCAGTAAGGGACTTTTGTAGTATGCTTTGAGTAGCTTCATGCCATGCCTTGCTTTGCCATGATATGTTCCTGTAGCATGTTGTTATCTTGCTATAAACATTGCTTCCTGATGTTAAATTCCGGACTTGTTGTTAATTTCACTAAGTCTGTAACCTAATATCTTTTGCACTTTTGCCATGCTTGTTTGAACCTGCTATTGTGTGAATTAGCCGTAGCTCAGTGTTCATCTTTTGTCAAGCATCTTGAGTGGATCACTGCCATGTGCTTTGTTGTTATGTTAGAGTGCAGTAGCTTGTTGTTCTTGATGCATTTAGGTGGCCTCGTGCTGTTAATCGCAGTTTTGCGCCATTATTGTTTTGCTTGCCATTTGCGAACCGTGCATCCGATTCCAGTGATCTTTATATCGATTTTGACCGAAATCAACTCATCTTTCCAGTGGAACTCTTGGTTTTCCAAGTTTAGGCCAGGTTCAATCTTTCCTTTCCAAAGCATGCATATGCATTGCATTCACATCCCGCATATCATGCCATGTTTTGCATCATGTTGCTTGTGCATTGCACTGTGGTTGATTGTGGTTCCCTTTGTTTGTGTTCATGCTTTGGGTAGAGCCGGGAGATGAGTACGTGATTGAGGAACCCGTTGAGAGCGTTTACAAGGATTAAGCTTACGTCAACTCGGAGAACTTTGCAGGCAAGATTACCATACCCTCGAAATCACTTCTATCTTTGCTTGCTAGATGCTCGCTCTATTGCTATGCCTATGCTACAATACCTACCACTTGCTTAACATGCCTCCCATATTGCCATGTCAAACCTCTAACCCACCTTGTCCTAGCAAACCATTGTTTGGCTATGTTACCGCTTTGCTTAGCCCCTCTTATAGCGTTGCTAGTTGCAGGTGAAGTTTGGAGTTTGTTCCTTGTTGGAACATGTTTTATTGTTGGGATATCATTATTATATCTTGTCTATTTTAATGCGTCTATACACTTCGTAAAGGGTGGAAGGCTCGGCCTTATGCCTGGTGTTTTGTTCCACTCTTGCCGCCCTAGTTTCCGTCATACCGATGTTATTTTCCTTGATTTTGCGTTCCTTACACGGTTGGGTTATAATGGGAACCCCTTGACAGTTCGCCTTGAATAGAACTCCTCCAGCAATGCCCAACATTGGTTTTACCATTTGCCACCTAGCCTCTTTTTTCCCTTGGGTTCCATGGACTCAAGGGTCATCTTTATTTTAAACCCCCGGGCCAGTGCTCCTTGGAGTGTTGGTCCAACTTGTCAGCCGCTGGTGGCCACTAGAGGCAACTCTGGGCTGGCCTACTGGAAGTTTGGACAATCCAGTGTGCCCTGAGAATGAGATATGTGCAGCTCCTATCGGGATTTGTCGGCACATTCGGGTGGCTTTGCTGGTTTAGTTTTACCATTGTCGAGATGTCTTGTAAACGGGATTTTGAGTCTGATCAGATTGTCTTGGGAGAAGGAATATCCTTCGTTGACCGTGAGAGCTTGTGATGGGCTAAGTTGGGACTCCCCTGCAGGGATTTGAACTTTTGAAAGTCGTGCCCGTGGTTATGGGCAGATGGGAATTTGTTAATGTCCGGTTGTAGAAAACCTTAAACTTAACTTAATTAAAATGAATCAACAGAGTGTGTGGCCGTGATGGTCTCTTTTCGGCGGAGTCCGGGAAGAGAACACGGTCTCGAGTTATGCTTGAACGTAGGTTGTTCTAGGATCACTTCTTGATCATAGTTTATCGATCGTGCCTTTGCCTTCTCTTCTCTCTCTCATTTGCGCATGTTAGCCACCATATATGCTAGTGCTTGCTGCAGCTCCACCTCATACCTTTCCCCTACCTATAAGCTTAAATAGTCTTGATCGCGAGGGTGTGAGATTGCTGAGTCCCCGTGACTCACAGATTACTTCCAAAACCAGATGCAGGGACCGATGATACCGCTCCAGGAGATTTGACTGAGCTCAAGTGGGAGTTCGATGAGGACTCAGGACGATACTATGTTTCCTTTCCAGACGATCAGTAGTGGTGCCTAGTTGGGGCCATCGGGGACATTGTTGCATTTGGGGTTGTCTTTATTTTGGTTCCGTAGTCGTACCTTGATTGTACCAGGATGATTGTAATGTTATATTTATGCATTGTGTGACGTGGCGAGTGTAAGCCAACTATGTATCTCTTTCCTTATTTCAGTACATGGGTTGTGTGAAGATTACCCCACTTGCGACATTGCTTACAATGCGGTTATGCCTCTAAGTCGTGCTTCAACACGCGGGAGATATAGCCGCATCATGGGCGTTACAAGTTGGTGGCGGCTCTTCAAGTCATCCTGGATTGGACAGTACCATTCTTTGCTTACATGACCCAAGGCGAGTTGCCAGAGGATGAGACCCTGGCCCGACAAATAACCCGGCGGTCCAAGTCAATGACGATTTTTGACGGAGAGTTATACCATCGCAGCGTCACTGGAGTGTTTCAACGGTGTGTTTCTCCTGAAGAAGGCCAAGAAATACTTCGTGAGATCCATGAAGGGGATTGTGGTCATCACGCCGGGTCAAAATCTCTTGTGTCCAAAGCTTTTCGTCATGGTTTTTACTGGTTTACGGCTCACGCTGATGCAGAAGATCTGGTCAGTAGATGTGATGGATGTCAAAAATTTGCACGACGAGCGCATGTGCCGGCTCAGGAATTGCGGATGATTCCAATCACTTCGCCGTTTGCAGTCTGGGGCTTGACATGGTTGGTCCTTTCAAAAGGTCCAAGGATAAAAAGACACATCTTTTAGTGGCAGTTGACAAATTCACAAATTGGGTGGAGGCAGAGCCTGTGAGTAAGTGTGATGCAGCCACGACAGTTCAGTTCATGAAAAAGGTGATTTCTCGCTTTGGTTTTCCACACAGTATTATCACTTACAATGGAACTAATTTGTCCCAAGGGGCTATGGAGGAGTTTTGTCAACGTGAGCATATCCAGCTTGATGTTTCTTCTGTAGCTCACCCCAATCCAATGGTCAGGCTGAGAGAGCAAATCAGGAAATCTTAAAAGGTCTCAAGCCCCGGCTTGTGGTTCCCTTACAACGGACGCCAGGTTGTTGGGTAGAGGAGTTACCCTCAGTGTTGTGGAGTATCAACACCACTCCTAACAGGTCTACAGGTTATACATCTTTCTTCATGGTTTATGGAGCGGCAGCAGTGCTGCCTAGCGACATCTGTCATGACTCGCCTCGTGTGGCGGCTTACGTTGAAGCTAATAACGAACAAGCCTGATGGGATGCACTTGACTTGTTAGATGAGGAGAGAGACTTAGTAGCGACTCGATCAGTAATTTATCAACATGACCTGCGCCGTTACCACAGCCGCTGGGTTAAGTCCAGGACTTTTCAAGAAGGTGACCTGGTGCTCCGGCTCATCCAGGATCTTTCAGATGCACACAAGCTGTCCCGACCTTGGGAAGGACCCTTTGTGGTCAGCAAGAATTTAAACAACGGGTCATATTACCTCATCGACGTCCGAGAACATGAAGACTCACGTAAGTCGGAGGAGGAGACCCGCCGGCCGTGGAACATTGCTCAACTTCGGCCATACTACACCTGAGCCACCGGCTCTCGTCATGTACATACTTTGACGTTGTATATAATATGATAAGTAATAAAGAAGGACCTCTGTCCTTTTCCTTTTCAAAGATTATATATCTTTACTCTTTTTTCCTATTTAAATGACTATTAAGGAGCTGATCATATCTGAATCAAGTTTAACCTTTTTGGTCCGGCTTATGATCATATTCGAATCTAGCTGTAAACCTCATGATCACTTAGGGGCTTCCTATTCAAACATAGGTCGTATTCGAACCAAAGAGAACATAGCTGTCATAACCCTTTTGATCGGCTTAAAGCCAAACTCACTAGGGGGCTTCTTGATCGTATCCGAATCATAGCTTAACCCCTTTTGGGTCCGACTTGGATTGTATTCGAATCAGGGTCGTTAAAACTCCCAAGGTCATTTGGGGGCTTCCTGTTCAAACATAGGTCATATTCGAACCAAAGAGAACATAGCTGTCGGTACCCTTTTGATCGGTGCAACGCCAAAGCCACTGGGGCTATATGATTGTATTCGAATCTTAGCTTAACCCCTTTGGTCCGGTTTATTGATCGTATTCGAATCAGAAACCCCCAATTTTCACTTACAAGGTTAATTTATATTGTTTGCAAACTGTTATTTGCCTTATTGGTCTTTTATTGTCTCAATTTTAAACGATCAGCGCGGTCTTTTCACCGGCTTGACTATTTGACAATAAGCCGCCAAGGCATAATGGTCATGAGGCATGAAGAAGCAATGACTTCTCAAAAAAAGGGATTGGATCATCAACCTCCTTACCCGGGTCATATAAACCGGTGGTCCAGACACAAAAGATACATGTATGACTGTTATTTATGAACAATTTCTTTCTGTGTTAATCAAAGGTTGTTTCAACCTTGTTTATTTTCACGTCTGGTTTTGTTTTTCTACTATGATAAAACCATTGGTCATGTACCGGGTATTCTAATCCGCTCGGTGCTAAACCGCCAAGCCAGTTTTTCCTTTTCTATAGGAACAGAGCTGAAATGTTACAGAGATAACCATAAATGTGACGTATATATTGACATTAGGAAGCAAAGAGTCACACACATCATCTTATGCATGATGGCATAGGCAAAATATGCAGTTGTTTCAAGCTAAATCTATTATAAGGCTTTAAAGAGCCCACAAGGATGGTTCTCACTCTTCCCTCTCCGGTTCACGGCAATGAACTCTGATTCATCATCAATCAGGCCAGCCGGATCAACTTATGGAGCAAATGTATGTTGACGAACCGGCGGGATAAGGTCTGTCACCTTGCAAGAGGGAGTCGCCATCTTCTTATTCTCCAAATCAAAACCCGGCTGATATTTGTCAATGTTGGTCTCATCTCCAACAATGGTAGCCTGAGGTCGAACTTCCCTCACACAAGCAACGAAGTCATCCTGCTCAAACAGAGACCCGTCTTCCTTCACGGTAGGGTACCCCCTGGCTACGTCCGCCGGGTCTAGATCTGGCACCCAGGCTTTGGAGTGGCTCAGGGCAATCAAGGCTCCGGCTCTGGCATAGGATTGTTTGACTTCTTGAAACCTGGCAGGTAAGATTGACAATTTTGTCAAGACATCACTGAGCCGGTTGGGTCCTTGGTTGGTAGGAGAGACAGCAGCAAGTGCTCGTTAAGCGCCAGTGTACACCTGTTCCACTAAGTATAGACCGCCTTTAGTTTAGTCACATTATCTTGGCTCAGATTTTTGCTTCGCAGGCCTGCACATATTTTTTAAACAAAGAGTCAGCAAGCGGTTTATGTTCCGGGTCAAAAGAAGGTACAAAAGATCAGTACAGATGACTTACCAAAGATGGCGGAAACCATTTGAGACACCCGATTCTTTAAGCCGGTGAGCTCCGTGGTAACCACTTCAAGAGCAGTTTCAACTTTTTCAGCATGTTGTATAAGCAGCCTCTTTTCTTCGGCCCGGGATTTCTTTTTGGCAATCAAGCTGGTTTTCAATTTTTCCATCTCAGAAAGACTCAATTGAAGTTTAGAATTGGCATATTTGTTTTCTGCCTCTTGATCCACCAGCTGGGTCTTTGCATCAGTTAATTGAGAGCCCAATTCAGATAGGGCGTTCTACAAAACATACACAGGTGTGTCAAGGCTTAAACTAAAAGTTATAAAGATTCAAGTCTCAAGTAATTTGCACTGTAATACCACTTGACACTTGGGGTCTAATGTCTGTTAAAACAATTTCTAATGAATTTTATATATTTTAAGTCCCAAGTACCTTACAAAGTAACAACACTTGGCACTTGGGGGCTAATGTGTGACATTTAGAAAGTCTCTCAAGATTAAGCCAGATTACAATATTTATTGGGACTGGCACAAAACAGTTATGAAATTAAGTACCGGCTCATTTATGATCAAGTGAACCGGCCCTTGGGGACTACAGGTGAAGTTTATAATAATATGTTGGACTTCAGAAAAATCTAAAGGGAAAGCTTTAGCCTATATCATAAGTCTATAGATCATTCAGGTTTACCATAATCTAAAGACTTGGGGGCTGGCAGAATATAAGTAAGCCGGAAGAGCATACCTCATACTTCAGCTGCAATTGCTTGACCATCTCGATTTCCGAGTCACGGCTGGAGTGCGCATGACTGAGATAGCCGGACAACACGTCATTGACATTGAGATGGGTGTAATGGGAGACATCAAACCGCACCTTCTGCTTCTCTAAGGCTTCTTGTTTAGCAGTGTGTCGAGCTAATACGGTGGGGTTCCCTGACTCAACAAACCGGCTAGTAATCAAGACGTTAGTTTCAGAGGTTGTCGGTGGGTTAGCTGAACTGGATGGTTCAGTTATAGCCGGGTTGAGAGTGGTCTCATCAGCTGACGGTTCAGGAGGGTCCGATTGAGCCGTCACAGCCGGATCTTCTGGCGCTTCAGTTTGAGGGGGAGAAGTTGGCATAGCCGGTTCAGGTGCAAGAACTGACGGGTCTTCCACCGGTTTAACCACTTTGGCCTTCCGGGACATGGCTTGGCCACTAAGAAAGATTTTATAAGACAGTTAGTGATGCGGAGCATCCCAAGGTCATCCCCATGGACCTAACATCATATCATCAAGTGCCTAGTGGACCCATGACTCGATCATGTGCAAGAGCTCTCGAGACCGATGTGACATCTCTCCTCTCACAATTCCACTTCGATGACCATGAGACATGGCTACTACCTCAAACGGAGACATTGTGCATACTCAGGTATCAAGGATTTAGCCATGGAGACGCCAAGGAGCGAGGAGAATCCGAAGAGGAAGATGGACGTTAAGGCGGAGAAGAAAAAGGGCTAAGTCAGCAGAAGCCCGAACGATCCGGACCACAGCTGGACGATCTGGCCTCAGCCAGGATGATCCGAACCCCGGCCCAGACGATCCGGATAATGTGCCCAGCGACACCCGAGACATCATTTTGGAGATGGGTCATCCGGACCCAGTCCCGAATCATCCGGACCCGCCCGGACGTCCGGACCAGGTCCCGGACATCCGGCCCTCCCACAGCTGCTCCAACACAGCCGGATCATTCGGACGCCGACCTAGATCATCCGGACCCCCGAAGCCTGGATCATCCGGACCAACTCCCGGATCATCCGGCCACCGCCTGTGTGCGTGACTTGGGCCGAGGCCCGTGTAGCCGTTTTGTCCCCCACTTACCCTTTTGCCCCTTGGGCCATAAATAGACCTTCTAGTCCTCATTTTAGGGTTAGCAAATGTTTAGCTCATGTTTGTGAGAGAGCTTTGCTCATCCACTTGGTAGTCTTCTCTACAGAGATTTGAGCTTCCACCGGAGAAGATCCCCCAAGAGGATTCAAGATCCCTTTTAGGGAAGAACTCAAGACCTCCTCACGGACAAGACCGGCTACCCTTGTATCGTCCCTAGTTGTCCGTGGATCGTGTATATTTCCTTATTTACTCGAGGATCTATCCCATGTGTGACTTATTCGTGTTGGTTTAGTGATTCCTCTCGTGTTTCTTATTGTGTTTTCTCTCCGTTCTTCCCCGTGTTATTTGTGATTTTCGCGGGATCCGCTCCTTTCGTGAAAGATCGGGCAATTAGGGTCTCTACCCTACATCATCTTGGTATCATGAGCAAGGTTGATCACGATTTCGGAGCCTTCCCTCTTCGTTTTCTAGCTTGATTTTGTTGTTTTTCGTCCTAATCCGAAAATACCCACAAAAATAGCCCCAAAATTTTTTCTTGTGATTTGTGAGTTTTGATGATGTTTTGTTGGTTTTGATCCGTGAGTTTGTTGTGTTGCAAGTGGATCTAGCCTTCCCCCACCATCTCCACCTCAAAATCCCTCCAAAATCCGCGAAACCCCCAAATTTGTGGCCGTTTTCGAGTTCATCCCGAGCCATCCCCGAGCAAGTTGACCCGCCCGGATCATCCGGCTTCCACTGCCCAAACCGCATTTCCTGCAGTTTTTACCCACCACCGCCTACGCCTCCACATACCCACTTCGACCACCACCTCCTAACTTCCGCAAACCCTTCCCATACCACCACTTGACCGCTACCTACTCCGACACTTTTTGTCGCACTTGGTTTCGAGAATTTCCATTGTGGCTCACCGTTTCCTTTCATGTTTCGGCTACCTAGGGACAGTTCGACATCAACATCACCACCGCTCATTTTCACCAAGGACTACTACGAATGACTACACCCTTGTCATATCAATTTCCCATTGGTATGATCTTGGTATTGTGATATCATCATACTATTTTCCATTTTGGATTGATAACCCCATAGCCTTACTTTTGTGTACCTTACCCATCGAGACTAGCCTTTGAGTATTGCCGGCAACGTGACTTGTGCACATTAGTGATCATACATCCCATAGCATACATACTATCATCGTGTTGCATATTTTGGAATCATCTCTTGTGTCACTCAGTTGTCATCGCAAACACAATTGCTATCTTGGTCCGTGAAGCATCGCATGAGAAAAGAGCTCAAACATCAAAGAACCAAACAAGCTTTTAAGCAAAGAGAAAAGATAAGCAAAGAGCTTATAAGAAAGAACCATAGCATCATACAACATTAATAATTGTCATACTCGATCATCTTGGATCGTATCTCCGGAACATCATACTTGGGACAGAAGTCATTGCATTTTTGCTTAGTAGGTTGTGCACAAGTTCGTATCCGCCTATTGTGCAATCGTGCTAGCGTCTCTCTAGTGTTGTGCAACAAGAGCATTTTCATGGATTCCACATTTTGGCTCACCCTTGGTTGCACGACCCCATTTATCTTTCCGTGTGTTGTGTTTCTGTGTACCACATCTTGCTATTGGTCTACTTGTTGCATTTACAAGTCGTGAATCTTCTCCAACATTATTGAATCTTGCTTACTTTCACATCAAAAATTGTGCCACCATCCTAACTAAGCTCCACCATAAGCTTTACTTGTGTAGCTGTGAGACACCGACAAGAATTCGTATCAATTGGGCTATTCCCTTGTCCTACATTGGAGTGATCATCGATCCACTTTCAACTTCGGTCAAGGTACATTTGGTATTCGTTCTTCCCTTTCTACCACTCACATTTCTCTTGGAATGATTAATAGGCCAAGTACTTCTACCAACCCACTCTTCACGGAGCAAGACGATGACATGAACTCCTTTGTCACCAAAAGCCACCTCTTTGGTGCACAACGTTCTTTGCATCAAGAACAACAAGCCATGAGAGACCGCATTAACAACCTCGTCACCGACTTGCGACTCTCCGAGCAACATACAAGGGACTACTTCGACCACAGGCTTGACGATCACAAGCAAGAGAATGACACAAGGATGGACGAGATTCGCGCTTTGTTGCTCAACCGCTCTTCTTCCACTTCAAGAAGGAGCCATTCAAGTCGCCACTCCGACTTTACCCTCTCTGGCTCAAGTACACCGTCATCGAACACTCTTCGACGTGCCGCACGCAACGAGCATCAAGCAAGCCTCAATCCTCTATGCGACACCGACTCGCAAGAGCACTGACAACGTCAAACCCAAGAAGCCTTTGCGCTAGCACGAGAACGACAACGACAACGCCAACATGAAGAGGAAGAACGCATGCGTATACACCAAAATGCACAAGATGCCGAGGCACAACGTCAAGAACAACAACTCCGTGATGCTCAAGCACTTGAGGCACAACGAGCTCTACGCGATTCAAGTCGAGCCGTAGCCGACCGAGGCCGACAAGCTCGTGACCATGCCGAAGCACTTCGTGAAGAAGTCCGCGAGAGGATTTATCAAGCTCGCGTGCACCATCAAGTTCCTCCTCGAGCTCGCGAAGCTCCTCCACAAGCTCGCCAAGACCATCAAGTTCATCGTGAGCATGAAGACAATGGGAATCCTCCACAACAAGAGCAACACGAGGTTGACAACCCTCCGCGCCAAGAGCACCACGAGTTGAACAATCATGTACAACATGGGCGTCATCATCCCCGACCCCAACACAATGAAGAGCAACGCTATGGCAAGCTCAAGTTCACCATGCCCAAGTTCAACGGAAGCAACGATCCCAAAGAGTACCTTTCATGGGCATTGAAAGTTGAAAAGATCTTCCGTTTGCACAATTATGAAGAAAAGAAGAAGATCGCAATGGCATCCCTTGAGTTCCAAGACTATGTGCTCATTTGGTGGGAACAAGTCATTGAGCGCCGCGCGGCAAGAGGTGAACCACCCATCACTACTTGGGCGCAAATGAAGGATGTCATGAGAGCACGCTTCATACCTACCTAGTACAACCGCGACCTCTTCAAGAAACTCCAGCAACTCAAGCAAGGAACCAAGAGCGTTGAAGAATACTACAAGGAGATGGAGATTGCAATGATAAGAGACAGTGTCACGAAAGATGATGAGCAAACAATGGCACGCTTCTTGAATGGACTCAATCATCCCATCAAGAAGATCATCGACTTCCAACCATACTCAAATCTCATTGAGCTAGTGCACCAAGCTGCCAAAGCGAAACGCCAAGTGCAAGATGATTTCAAGTATGCCAAGTTCTCATCCAAGTCCTACGGCTTCACCAACAACCAAGCTTCAACGACTCCAACACCGACTACAAAGCCTTCTTCTACCAACATCGACAAATCGACTTCCAAGAAAGCTTCGTCAAATACAAGCCATCCTACTATGAACAACTTCAAGCCGAGAGCTTCATCATCATCAACCCCAACCGATGAGACCGTCAAGATGAGTTCCTTCAAGTGTTCCACTTGTGGAGGCCGAGGGAACAAGTCCTATGAGTGCACAACAAGCGAACCATGGTCTTCAACGAAGATGGCACTTATGACTCCATGAGTGAAGGCGAAATGGAAGCCCTTGAGCAAGTCACCATGCACCGCCAAGTGAACAATGAAGAAGAACAAGTCTTTTGCGATGAAGACTCAAGTCCCGCACTTGTTGTCTCGAAAGTCTTGACCCTCCAACATCACCAAGAAGACCAAAGATGCAACATATTCCACACCAAGGCCGGCATTAATGGACGATCCGTCAAGGTCATCATCGATGGAGGAGGTTGTCATAATATCGCAAGTGAAGAACTTTGCTCCAAGCTCCAATTGCGCAAGATGAAGCATCCACATCCATACAAAGTGCAATGGCTTAGTGACTCCGGCACCATCCAAGCTGAGCACCGAGTACAAGTCTCCTTCAAAATCTGCGCATACGAAGACACCTTGGAGTGTGGCGTCGTTCCAATGTCCGTTTGTCATCTTCTCCTTGGACGGACATGGAAATTCGATAGAGGAGTCATCCACAATGGGCGTACAAACCACTATAGCTTCAAGATGAAAGGAAAGGAGTTTGTGCTAAGACCTATGTCTCCAAGCCAAGTGATCGCCGACAAGCAAAACACCCATCACGGAGAGAATAGCGAGAGAGCGAACAACCAAAAAAGAGTGAGCGCCACAAGCCCAAATTGAGTGCCTCCACGATGAGCGACAGGAAAAACCTAGTTCTCTTTGCCACCAAACATGAGATGAGGGAAGTGTGTGAGAACCCATCGAGTGTCCTACACTATGTCCTATTGTGCAAGGACAAGACACCACAAACTAACACCTCTCATGCTCTACCCTTGGTGTTATCTTCTTTATTGCAGGAATTCCAAGATGTTTTCCCCAATGAGCTACCTCCGGGACTACCTCCTCTCCGAGGCATTGAGCACCGCATAGACCTCATCCCCGGAGCACCGCTTCTGAACAAATCTCCTTGCCGCGTCAACCCCGAAGAAACCAAAGAAATACAAAGGCAAGTAAAGCATCTCATAGACCATGGACATGTGTGTGAAAGTTTGAGCCCTTGTGCCGTACCGGTCATTCTTGTGCCAAAACGTGACGGTAGCTTTCGCATGTGCTCCGATTGTAGACCTATCAATGCTATCACCGTTCGCTATAGATATCCCATTCCACGCCTAGATGATATGCTAGATGAACTTAGTGGTGCCACTATATTTTCCAAAATTGATCTGAAGAGTGGTTACTATCAAATCCGCATACAAGAAGGTGATGAATGGAAAACCGCATTCAAAACCAAGTTTGGTTTGTATGAGTGGTTAGTCATGCCTATGGGTCTCTCGGAAGCACCGGGCACTTTTATGCGCCTTATGAATCATGTCTTTCGCCCTTAAATTGGTATATTTGTCGTGGTTTACTTTGATGACATTCTTGTGTTTAGCAAATCTATCAAAAGCGAGTCATCCATGTCCGCAGCCTTTTGCAAACTCTTAGAAAAGAGCGCCTCTATGCTAATATGGAGAAATGCCTTTTTGGTGTTGATAAGCTTGTTTTCTTGGGTTTTGTTGTTTCTTCTAAGGGTGTTCATGTTGATGAGTCCAAGATCAATGCTATTAAGACTTGGCCGCAACCAACAAACTTGCATCAAGTGCGTAGTTTCCTTGGCCTTGCGGGTTTTTATCGTCGCTTTGTGAAGGATTTTAGCACCATTGCTTCGCCTTTGCATGCTTTGAGCAAAGAAGAATGTGCCTTTTGTTTGGGGACCATCCCAAGATACCGCTTTCAATGAGCTTAAGAACTTGCTTACTCATGCTTCCGTGCTTGCCTTACCCAACTTTGACAAACCTTTTGAGATTCATTGTGATGCTAGTGGTAATGGCATAGGGGGTGTGTTAACGCAAGAGAAGCGCCCCATAGCTTACTTTAGTGAGAAACTTTTCGGAGTGCAACTCAATTACCCCATCTATGACAAATAGCTATATGCTTTAGTCTGCGTTTTACGTGAATGGGAACATTACCTTCGTCCCCATGAGTTTATCATTCATACCGATCATGAGACCCTCAAGTATCTTAAGGGTCAAACCAAGTTGAACAAGCGTCATGCTAAATGGAGTGAATTTATTGGGTCTTTTTGTTATGTCATCAAGTAAATTAAGGGTAAAGAAAACATCATAGCAGATGCTCTTTCCCGCATATGCATGCTTGTCACGCAACTTGAGTTAGATGTCATTGGCTTTGAGCATATCAAAGACTTGTATGAGCATGATGCAACTTTTGCTACTCCTTATGCCAAGTGTTTATCGAATACATCTTGGGAACGCTATTACATCAAAGATGGCTATCTCATGAGAGCTAACAAACTTTGCATCCCCGAGTCATCTCTTCCTTTGTTGCTTTTGTAGGAATCTCATGGAGGCGGCTTGATGGGACATTTCGGACGCGACAAGACGTTCTCCACGCTCTCGAAGAACTACCTTTGGCCCAAGATGTTTCGGGACGTCAATTGTTTCACCAACCGATGCTCTACATGTCGCAAAGCTAAGTCCAAAGCTCAATCTCATGGCCTCTATATGCCTCTACCAATTCCATACCAACCATGGGAAGACATTAGCATGGACTATGTACTTGGTTTGCCTAGGACTCGTAATGGGAAAGATTCCATATTTGTCGTTGTGGACCATTTCTCAAAAATGGCATATTTTATTCCTTGTAACAAGATAGACGATGCTTCACATGTTGCTAACCTCTTTTGTAGGGAAATATTGAGTCTACATGGTGTGCCAAAGACTATCGTCTCGGACCGCGACGTCAAGTTCTTGAGTTACTTTTGGAAGACCTTATGCGCCAAGCTCAGAATCAAGCTACTATTCTCCATGGCATATTATCCACAAACCGACGGCCAAACGGAGGTGACAAACCGTACTCTCTCCACCCTTCTTCGCGTGCTAATCAAGAAGAACATCAAGGAGTGGGAAGAGTGCTTACCCATTGCCGAGTACACCTACAATCGCGCAAGACATTCGACTACCAGCAAGTCCCCCTTCGAGGTTGTCTACGGCTTCAACCTGTTGTCCCCATTGGACATTCTACCTCTACAACTACACGAGCGCACAAACATGGACGCGAGTGCCCGATTCAACCAACTCAAGAAGACGCATGAAGATACAAGGCACACCATTGAGCTCCAAGTACAACGTCTCGCGACCAAGCTCAACGTCAACAAGAATCACATGATATTCAACATTGGAGATCTTATGTGGCTACACCTTCGCAAGGAACGCTTCCCCAACAAACACAAGTCCAAGCTTCTACCACGAGCGGATGGACCATCCAAGGTGCTTGCACGCTACAACAACAACGCATACAAGATCGACATCCCACGTGACAAGTACTCCGTGAGTGACATCTTCAACGTCAAAGATCTCTCCCCGTACCATGGTGATGAGGATTTCGATCCGAGGTCGGATCTTTCCCAAGGCAGGGGAGATGATGCGGAGCATACCAAGGTCATCCCCAAGGACCTACCATCGTATCATCAAGTGCCTAGTGGACCCATGACTCGATCACGTGCAAGAGCTCTCGAGACAGAGGTGACATCTCTCCTCTCACAATTCCACTTCGATGACCATGAGACATGGCTACTACCTCAAACGGAGACATTGTGCATACTCAGGTATCAAGGAGTTAGCCATGGAGACGCCAAGGAGCGAGGAGAATCCGAAGAGGAAGATGGACGTGAAGGCGGAGAAGAAAAAGGGCTAAGTTAGCAGAAGCCCGGACGATCCGGACCGCCGTCTGGATGATCCGGCCTCAGCTCGGATGATCCGGACCCCGGCCCGGACGATCCGGATAAGGTGCCCAGCGACACTCGAGACATCATCTTGGAGATGGATCATCCGGACCCAGTCACGGATCATCCGGACCCACCCGGACGTCCGGACCAGGTCCCGGACATCCGGCCGTCCGGCAGCTGCTCCAACACAGCCGGATCATCCGGATACCGACCCGGATCATCCGGACCCCCGAAGCCCAGATCATCCGGACCAACTCCCGGATCATCCGGACCCCCGAAGCCCAGATCATCCGGACCAACTCCCGGATCATCCAGCCACCGCGTGTGTGCGTGACTTGGGCCTAGGCCCGTGTACCCGTTTCATCCCCCCACTTACCCTTTCGCCCCTTGGGCCATAAATAGACCTTCTACTCCTCATTTTTAGGGTTACCAAATGTTTAGCTCATGTTTGTGAGAGAGCTTTGCTCATCCACTTGGTAGTCTTCTCTACGAAGATTCGAGCCTCCACCGGAGAAGATCCCCCAAGCGGATTCAAGACCCCTTTTAGGGAAGAACTCAAGACCTCCTCACGGAGAACACTGGCTACCCTTGTATCGTCACTAGTTGTCCGTGGATTCCTCTCGTGTGTCTTATTCGTGTCGGTTTAGTGATTCCTCTCGTGTTTCTTATTGTGTTTTCTCTCCGTTCTTCCCCGTGTTCTTCGTGATTTTCGCGGGATCCACTCCTTTCACGAAAGATCGGGCGATTAGGGTCTCTACCCTACATCAGTTAGTGCAACGGTGCAATTTTTAAAGACATGGAGGAAAGATGATTTTTTCCTTACCCAAGGGGCAGTCTTGAAGGCCGGAAATTGCATCTGAGATGATTCGCCAGAAGAGCGAGAAACCTCCTTCCAAGGTCAAATAACGTCAGTAATACAAGAGAATAGATTCATTAATGAAAGCCGAAGAGGAATATAAAAGAGACCTCATTTTGGCGTTTTTGAGGAGTTTGTTGTACAACAGAAGGCGGCTCATCATCGTTCCGGGTTGACTGCTTTCTCAAAAGAAAATGAGGGTCCAAATAAGCCAAAGGGTGCGAAAACCTTACTTTCCGGGTTACCAGTCGAAGTTTTTGTCTCGAAAAATGGTCTGAGTCAGAGGAAATAATTACCTCTTCTTCTCCGGCCTGACTGGCCCTAGTGTCGTCCTGGCAATAATCAGTGTCAATAAAGTTATTCAAAAACTGGCAAGGGAGTCAAGGGCTACCTTCGACTCAGAATCATCGAGCTTTAGCAGGTCCTTAGTCGTGCTCTTTTTCTTCTTGGATCTCCGGGTCGTCTTTTTGGCGGTTATAGCGGCGGCTCTAGCCTTCTTGGCGGCTTCATGATCATATTTGGCTCTCCAGAAGTCAGATTTAGCCTGTAAACAAGTAAACAAGATAAAAGGTCATGCAGGTATTTAAAACTGCTAAGAAAAATACAAAGAGAAAAAAGGTTAGGGGGATCTTACCTCACGCGCCGGGTTAAGTTTGCAGAAGGGGTTTAACCCGACTTTACTGCAGTCTTCATATTTGCCGTTCACCAGAATAATTGACATTGAAACAATATGTTCTTCAGTAAGTTGAACGGAGCTGTGATGAAGAGAGTCATTTGGGCCACCACCATATTCATACATCAATTTGGATTGACGGCTTAGAGGGATGACCCGCCATGAGACCCAACAACAAGTCAAGTCAACCCCGGTTAAGCCGTTCCCCAATAAGGCGTTAATCCTTTTAATTGATGGAATAAGCTTCTTGCGTTCGGCGGCAGTGAGTTTGTTAGGGAGTGAAAACTTGGAGTCGAGACACTCTACGCGATAACCCAGCAGTGGTTTCTCATTTGCTGGTGAAGTGTCTTGACAATAGAACTAGGTCTGATTTCAGTCTTTGGGATGACTCGGCAAGACTATTAGGGGGAAGACGGCGCCCTGTCGACGCTGAATTGAGATACCTCCAAGTTCCAAGCTAGAGCCATTGGTGAACTCGTGATAGAGGCAAAGGTGTCTCAATGCTTCGATGAGATGGTGGCTATCGTTTCTGTGGGAGTCGACCTTGACGATCCGACTATGAACGTGCGAGACGTCGCGCCTTAGCAATCGCTAAACCAACTTCCGAGGGGTTATTGACCACGCCGGAGCACGATCAACCTGACCACGAGGGTCTGTTTCCTGTGAGCAAATGAAGAACAAGCAAGAAACTAAGATTGCAATCTGGATATTGCGAATATAAGATGAAAGCTTTATTGATCAATGTGGGGTTCTGTGACGTCTTGGTCTGGTCGTTGGACACAAATGAAGTACGTGAAATTGCAGCTATGGCGAACTTTTAATGTAAACAAAACCCAAAGTCTAAATGATGCCCTAAGGGCTGTATATATGGAGGAGAGAGGAGGAATTTCGTGGCCCTTGGTGGAGGGGTCCGAAACCAACCCTATCTCTTGTTTCCCCACACATACGGACTCTAAAAATAGCCTATACTTAAGTACTTCAAAAATACATGGGCCTGGCCCAATAATAAGGTGACGCATCACCTAGAATAGCCTCTGGACGAAATTTATGAAGTGGCATCTTGTATATTTCGTCCCAGGCTTCATGCACTCATTATGGTGGCTTCAGAGTCCTGGAATCATCACTTGTAACTCCGTTCTTGTTCCCCTTGCGCATGCCATCATCTCCATGCTTGAACTTGCTCCAAGGTTCATCTTTCTTGTCCAAGCTAGGCCCTTCATTTGTAAGCAAAACAAATGTATCCAATTTAGGCAGCATCATATTCTCATGAACATTAGAATCGTTACCAAGAAACGAAAGTACCTGATAATTCAATTGGCGTGCGCGAGCTCTAGTAATTGGTCCAGTATGTATAGCAGCAGGGGCTGTGGGTGTAACAATGGTATTGATGTCCTCATCAACTCGTTCTGGCAATTCAAATAAAAATACTCTCTAAAGAGTTCCACGGTTCTTCTTGAAGATATACTTCACAGAGAACTTGGAAGTTGTAGATATTGGATATGGAATTGGGACCAAGATCTTGAGGGTGGAGTTTGAAGAAATGAAGAACGTCTCTAAAGAGCTTTGAGTCGGGTGGTGAAGAACCTCGATTCATGTGGTCAGAGAACATAATAACTTCACTTTATTTTGGGTTAGGCCGTTCCTCGACCAGGTCAGGTGCACGATAAGACATAACATTCTTCCTTGGCAAAAATCATATGGAGAAGAATTCCTTCAAATTATCCTCAGTTACTGTTGAGGGAACCCAGTTGCAGATAGTCGGTGCTTTTGACGGCATGATGTTCAAAAGACGAACTGAAAAGAAAGTAACATGCCGGTTCAATTCAATGATAATGGTGAAGTTAAATGATGATGGTACAAAGGAGTAATAGCATCTTAAGTAAGGGCTAATGTCATATAAGGAAAAGTAAGCCGGCGCAATAAGCCGCCATGACTACAGATATTTGAGAAACGCCAGAAACAGGTTCGGCTAAGTGTTGAGACAAACAAGTTTCCTAATTGGTTGATATTATTCTAGATCGGATGGCTATTCAAAATGGAAAATATTCTAGACCTAAAAGTCTAGCACAAATGAGTTCGTGAGTCCTGATGAGGCCTTTATACCGGGAAAAGGGATCTACTGGTATCAAGAGTAGGCACAAAACAACCACCGCACAAGTATATATCTCTTTTTGGATCAAGAAGAGGCTGCAGTGGAAGAATTATGAAGAAACTGTGATGAACTACGAAGAACACGCAGAAACCTAGAAAGCCCTAATGCAGATCTGAGGAGCAAGAAGGGAAACGCTTACAGCCACAAATCTTCCGCCGAGAGTCACCGTCGTTCTCTGGACCGATTCTGGTTGATGCAGCGGCTAAAGTCGATGGAGGTGAGGTGCTCTCTGATGGCGGCGGGGGTTGCGAGAGGAAGAAGATGAAGAAGAGAGAAGAATAAGAAAGACCAGGGCATGCCTATTTATAAGGGGATAAGCGAACAGGTGGGTGCGAAAATCGAGGAAGACCCGAATAATGATTATCCAACTAAACGGACGCCTCGATTCTCGGAAGTCATTAAGGGATAAAGATTCGTTGAGAGATGACATCATAATAGTTTTTCGTGTTTTCAAGAGATGACGTCATGGCGGGTTACAATAATTTCTGCGAAGAGAGGAAGATGGATTTCGTCTAAGTATTGAAGATTGACAAAGAACAAAGTTCAAAGTCAACCTGGGGCCTAATGTTGGGGATATAACTACCAGGTATGACCTGCCCAGGAGGGGCCGGCTCAACCCCAATGGCTGGTTACAAAAGAACCCCAGTAACATTCAAGGCGATAGTTTATTAAGACTTATAGAAGCCCTAAAGCCTAGAGGAGGCTTAAGGCCCAATATTGTAAACCACCATTGTAAGGAAAGACTTGTAAAGAAAGGCATGTAAAAGAAGTCACTGAGCCGGACACATTTTATAAGCCGGCCGGGACTCTGTAGGCCGCCAGGCATCAACCCGTGTATATAAGGGGACGACCCGGCGGCGGCTTAGGGTAAGAGACAACAACTCGAAGCCAGGATAGGCATATTTGCTCCATGGTCTTCAAAACCCCAACAATTCCAAACACAACTAGACGTAGGCTTTTACCTTCATCGTAAGGGGCCGAACTAGTACAAAACCTCTCGTGTTCTTCGTCCCGATTAACCCCTTTAAGCTTCCTAGTTGCGATGGCCCTACGACTAAGTCCTTTTGCTAGGACATCCGCCGTGACAATTCAACGACAGTACTCAACAGGTTCCTCAATCACGTACTCGTATCCCGGCTATACCCAACGCAAGAAAACAAGCAAAGGACCAACAATCAATCACGGTGAAATGCACAAGCAACATGATGCAAAACACGGCATGATATGCGAGATGTGATATGCAATGCATATGCGTGCTCCAGAAGGAAAGGATTTATCAAGTCATCAACTTGGCAAACCAAGTGTGCTACTGGAAAGATGAGATGATTACGGTCGAAATTGATATAAAGATCACTGGAATCGGATGCACGGTTTGCAAATGGCAAGCAAAACAAGAATGACACAATTCTGCGATTAACAGCACGATGCCATCTAGAATGCAACAAGAATCTAAGCTAATGCACTCCAACATAGCAACAAAGAACATGGCAGTGATCTACTCAAGATGCTAGACAAAACATGAACATTGAGCTATGGCTAAATCACAAGAGCAGGTTCAAACAAGCATGGCAAAAGTGCAAAAGATATCAGCTTCACAGACTTGGTGAAAATACTAACATGTCAGGAATAACATCAGGAATCAATGTTTAGAGCAAGCAACCAACATGCTACAGGAACCTACCATAGAACATAAAGGCGTGGCATGAATCTACTAAATTCATAGAACAAAAGTCCCTTACTAATCATGAGCCAAAAAGGCACAGAAGATATGATGGCACCCATGTAAACATAGAAAGTTTTATTAACAGCTTCAGACTTAGCAGAAAACAGAGCGTGTCATAAACAGAATTATGAAGGCATCTTTGCGAGCCCGATTCACTCACCACAAGGAATTGCATGACAATATAAGCATAGCATCAGCAAGCAGACCTGTTCATGAAGCTAACCATGGCAAGAGCAAGTTCATAGCATGCATGGATCAACTACAACAACCATGGCAAAATTGATTAACATGTAAACAATCTGCCAGGAACATTTTATAGCAAAAGTAGAGCACGATTAAGTCATACTAGGGAACTCCATAATTGCAAACGGGGGCATGGATGGATAGAGCACAACCATATGTAAAAATCATCCTTACTGAATCAACTCAAAACAAGAATGGATCTCACTGTAGCATCATGTTTACATGGCATAAAAATAATAGCAGGAAAATGACAGTAAAAACCTCAGTCCCTGAAATCAGCAATAACACAAAGGCTAGTTTGCATGCTTGTGCTAGTCACCACAAAGATCACAAAAATACATGGCAAGCACCCCTGTAAAGATGGCATGGCATAGATCAAACCATATGTAGAGCTCATGCCCATATATAGCACACAACAAATGTGACAAAAATGACAAAACCTCATACCCTGATAAGTAACAACAACTAATAATTTATAGCACTCTTGCATCAATGATTTTGGCATCAAGATGGACTCAAACAAGCATGCCACAATGGAACAAACTGAAGAGCACATCATGATGAACATTTTGATATATCACGCGCATGAAACACAGCAGCACACACAAAGTTATGGCTTGATGAACAGAGGCATAAATCATGAGGGGGGAAAAGGACTTAGTGGAATATTACCCCGCAAAAAACAGATCTAGGTTTGACCGCACACGGAAAACGAGGTTCTCCAGTGTTCGTCCCGCGGTGGCTGGAGCTTCGCCGTAGAGGTGCGGGAGGCGGCCGGAGATGGTGGGAAACACCGGATCTGGCCCGGCCCGGCCGGATCCGGACGCGGCTGTGGCGCCGGTCACCGGAGAGGTGCGGGGCGACGTCGAGCGGTGAGGAGGGGGCGCGGCAAGCTGGGCGACGAGGCGGCGGCCGGAGCAGGCGACGGCGAGGTGCCGCAGGCGTGGTGCGAGCGGCGGGGAGCGACGCACAACGGCGGAGGAGACAGGCGGCGCGCAGGGTGGCTCAGGCCCGCGGGGGCCAGTGATGGACCTCGACAGCTGGCGCGCGGTGGGACGGCGGTGCGACATGTGGCAGACGGAGATTGGCTGGGCGTGGTGGTGGTGGGCGTGTCCGGCGCCGGCAGACATGTCCAGCGGCGGAGAGGGAGCAGGGCTAGGGTTTGTCTGCGCGAAAAATTCGGAGGGAGCCCCTATTTATAAGTAGGAGGAGGTAGGAGTGTCCAAATGGAGTGTAGTTTTCGCCCACGCGGTCGTGATCCGACGGCAGAGGACATGGAAGGGGTTTGGATGGGTTTTTGGGCCGTTTTGGAGGGGTGTTGAGCTGCAACACACACAAGGCCTTTGCGGTTCCCGGTTAACCGTTGGAGTATCAAACGGACTCCAAATGGCACGAAATTTGATAGGCGGTCTACCGGTGGTGTACCAAGACCTCTTGGCAAATCTTGGTCCATTCCGAGAATGTTTAACACCCGCTCACGAAAAGAGACAAGAAGGGTGCACCGGTGCACGAAGGAGTGTCGAATTGCAAAACGGACAACTAGGAAAATGCTCGGATGCATGAGACGAACACGTATGCAAATGAGATGCACATGATGAGATGATATGAAATGCATGACATGAACTAAAAGAAAAACAAAGACAAAACCCAACCATGAAGGGAATCTTGTAACTTAGAACCGAAAATGGTAGAGTCGGAGTTACAAATATGGCAAGTTACATTCGGGGTGTTCCAACGACCACCACTGCGTCGTCCTCGGAGGCGAATGCCCTTACCAGAGCATCCACATTATCGTCCACCCAGCGCGCCAGGTTGTCCCGGATGTGTCACGACCGGGTTTTCCGGGTATAAATTTCCAGAAAAAGATCGTCGTGCTCATCAGTCCCATGATTACTGTTAGCTGATGAGGCTCCAACTTGATACAGAAATTCCAAGGAAAATACAAAAAAATATGTGGTACAAGACCATTCTGGCCTGTGAGTACAACAATTGGGTTTCTAGTGGTCGATGGAGGAAGCGGTTTGTGAGACATCAGTGTCTATGGGACACCATTTCTCACAGGAACAGCTGACCAGGTTAACTCCTATCTTCGCAAGGATCCTATCACCGTTGCTTAGTTTCCAGGGCTGTCATCGCCACGCTCCTCTCCAAGCAAGCAATCTGGCCAAGACAATAGCCAGGGACAAGCCAGTGAGTACTTTGAATGTACTCGCAAACATTAAGAACACAGGTATAATATAATTGATAATCATGCACTGAAAAATTCCATGATCACATCGTCAGTCATAAATAAAACATCTTTTATGCATGCAAGTAGGTTATTTTCATGCAACATGAATAAGCAGTAATAGAGTGGGAATAAAATGCCGCAGTCGGGCGTCTGAGCGACACCACATAAAGGGTTTTAAAAGAAATGCCACAGTCGGGCGTCTGAGCGACACCACATAAAGGGCTTTAAAAGAAATGCCACAGTCGGGCGTCTGAGCGACACCACATAAAAGGCTTTAAAAGAAAT
>NC_041384.1:315014347-315066880 GCF_002162155.2 Triticum dicoccoides
AAAGAAATGCCACAGTCGGGCGTCTGAGCGACACCACATAAAGGGCTTTAAAAGAAATGCCATAGTCGGGGGTCTGAGCGACACCACATAAAAGGCTTTAAAAGAAATACCACAGTCGGGCGTCTGAGCGACACCACATAAAGGGCTTTAAAAGAAATGCCACAGTCGGGCGTCTGAGCGACACCACATAAAGAGCTTATAAGATAAATAATCACAATGAATATCCAGGAGGTAGAACCGTCCCAGGGATACTCAACAATACAATTAATGCAACGGGTTAGTCCATCACAAAATAATAATCATGGTCCTCACAAGTAATCAGTCGGTATCCAAGTTTGGTTTAACAATTTCACCTCCGAAGACCGACACTAAGACCAACACTTGACCCATCCCAGACTGTAATCCTTAACCATGGACACGGCTATTCGGATAGGTTCAATCTCTGCAGAGGGTGTACTCTTTACCCACGAGTAACGGATTCCTTTAGTCCATCGGGACTAATTCCGTCTACGGCCTTTTAGTTGAAAACACACCTAACTTGCACACACCAGCTTAACTCATCGGTGTCTGGAACCACCCATGACACTTGTTAAGCAAAACTCCAAGTGGGGAGGCTACAACATCGCGTGGCATGGGATCAAATTTATATCGCGCGCTCTAAGGGGTGGCCTCCCCTCTCGGTCTCAACCGGAAACACCCATGCCCCCGGACCAGGTGGCATGCCTACCGGCTACAACCGATATCTTCCACCATGGCCTCTCTGTATGGTGTGTGCTTGAAAGGGGTTGACGACTTACTGAACCATACCCTACCTGCGGCAGGGACAAGTGGTAGTACATAGCAAGTATGGGGGTTACTGGAACAAGACTCGATCTACGATCGACTCAGGAGGTTTATAAATTCCCTGCATGACATGTATAACAAATATATTTCAACCAACAAAATCACCACTCAATATACCTTACCATGCCATACCGGACGTAACCGTCCCGACGGAGACCGGCGATAAGCTCACGCCTACCCAAGGCAGAGGCTTTCCCGGATTTCTTTCCGGCATGCATGCAAGGCACATGAGGATGATTACCATCACAAGTATATTCATTTCCAACAGCAAGGAAACCACTAATATGCATTCATGCAAATGATCACATCGCCACATAAAATAACGAGTTCTCCGAATGAGATGGTGTTATAAACGAGTCAACTAACACACCAAAAATATTATGTCGGGGTTCAGAATGCTTGCCTTTAATGGTGTGGAGAGGTGGGGGTGCTCTCCAAAATTTTTGAAAGCTTCCTTCTCTCCCAAAATCCTATTTCCAAAAATATGCAAATAACACATATTTCAAAAATAGTACAAAAAAGTTGTTTGGAAAATTTTCAAATAAATCTTAAAATAGACTAGACAATATTTAAGAGATGTAGGAAAAAGAATTAATTCATTTGGAGTTATATTTAAAAAGTTATAGGCAGTCAAAGTTGTGGTCAAAATCTGTTTTTAACAAAATCAGGAAAAAGAAAACGTATCAAAAGAGATTACGCTTTCGGACAGAGAAGACGTATTTGCGCCTTTTACGCCTCCACTTATCCAGCATGGCTGGCGCGTGAGTCACCGACAGTGGGCCCACCTGGCCCACTGGTCAGGTTTGACTGGTCCACGCGCGCGTCGTCTCCCCCTGACCGAACAGGGGCGGAGCTCCGGCGAGGCTCGCTGGCGAATGGCGGCGTCCCTCGCTGATCTGAGTGCATGGATGTGCTCAGGAGGTCGAGACGAACTCGGGGGTACCCGCCATGGTCGCAGACGTGGACGGAGTTGCCGGCGACGAGCTTCGCGGCGGAGGGAGCTTCGGGAGCAAGGTGAGTTTGGGGCTACGGTGGTTCCCGATCAAAATCGAGTTGGGGGATGGGTTCACGGGAGGATGAGGAGGTTCCTGGCGAAGAGAACGGAGAGGGGGAGGCCCTGGTGGTGCCGGAATGGACGGGGCAGAGGCGGCGGCTGCGGTTGTCGGAGATGGGGAAGGAGCCCTCCCCGGGTCGATTGGCTGCCAATGAGGGTCCTAGGGAGATGGCTTGGGACTTCCTGCGTGCGGAGACGAGCTCGGGGCTCCTTAAATAGGCGATCGGGGTCGGTTCCGACGGTGGTCGCGGATAAGGTCGCCGGCGACCACCATTCTGTAGCTAGGGCGTTGTGGCGGCGACAAGCGCTAGTGGACACACTCGTGGATGAGCTCGCGCTGTTCCAGGGGCCAGGTGGCGAGCGGGAGAGGCTTGGGCGGCGCTGAACGGAGCAGGGGCTATCGACGGCCATGGCGGCTAGCTCCTGGCATGTCGGGGACGTGGCGAGGGACTGCTTGGCGTGTTGCGGTGAGAGGGGAGCGAGTGGCGTGGCTCTGCAGTGGTGGCAAGGCCAGGGGCGCGACGCGTCAGCTCGGGCGCGGCATGTGCAAAACGCGTGCTCTGCTCGCGCCCAGAGCACGCACGGAACATGCTCGACGGAATGGCATTGCATGCTAGAGGTCTCGGGTGAGGTTGGGGTTTAACAGACCTAGGTTAAAGTCATCTAGAGGTTTAGTGGACAGGTTAATTTGATCAGAGGTGCAAGTTCACAGTGTAAACTTGAATCCATGCCAAATCTGGCTATGCACACAGGGTGTTTGATAAAATGCCACAGGCACCTAGGCTTTTCTTGGAGTGGCCAAATTCTCCAGATCAGGGTCTCCTTAGATGCATAAGCAGGTGATGAAGTTAGTTTGCCAAAAGCAGAAACTTGTTAGTGCAAGTTTTGCAAAACTTCAATTCTGGATAGAAAGAAAAAGGCATTATTTCATGAACCAAAAATGAACCAATGGGTGCATGCTCCTGGATTTAGGGGTTTGGTAGGGCTGTCTACAAGTAGGAGAAAGCACAAGATCATTGGAGCAAAATTAAATAGGGTTGTAGTAGAAATCACAAGGCTGGACCAGAATGAAAATGAGGTTGATTCACTCAAATTTTTCAAAGAACAGCACTAGGTTTTTTCATAATGTTGAATCATATGCTACTACCAATATCCCATAATTTTGGTGGAGGATAGAAAGAAATATTTAAATGGGTTGTAGTGCAAAATTGCACTCTGGACCAGAGAAGAAAAATTGGGTGCAAAGCTCAAAATATTTCATGAATAAAAGATATTTTTGTATAAAAGTGATTTAAAAACATCACATGACATCTCCAAATTTTGGTTGAAATTTTAAGTGAATTTATCAAATGGTTGTAGTTCAAATATGGCCATATAACCTTGAAAAACCATTTTTCAAGAAAATAAAGATCAAGCAATTTAATTATGTAATTAGTTATACTGATAAAAGAAAAGTTTTTCTTGAGAGGTTAAACAAGTCCAATAACATATTTGAAAGGTTTTCATTTTAGGGAACAACTCAATGATAATAAGAAAGGAAATGTTTAAAAAAATCAAAAAGGAGTCAAAAAATCAAAGTTTTAATTCCTGGCAAAAAATTTAATTTAATAAAACAAGGCCAAAATTTTGGGGGTGTCACAACACTACCCCCCTTAAGAAAAATCTCGTCCTCGAGATTTGTTCAAAGTTGTTTTAAGAAAAACTATGCGCAATAAAAATGTGGCTACAGTGAGAGGGCAATAAGTGGTGAAAAACCACAGTGGGAATACTGGTGCTGCGTGGAAAAATCTGCGGTTCGGGACAAAAACGTGAGATTTCTACGCTGGATATAAATTTAGAATAACTTCTAAATTTAAATATACGCTGGTCGTACCCGAGAGCACAGTGCTCTCTCTGGCCGATAGGTGGACCCGAGGCCCACTGTCAGCCTCTTCTTCTCCCTCTGGTTCTCTCTTCTTCCTCTCTCCCACGCGCTTTCCCGCGCTTTCTCCATCGGCGATGCCTAGCGCGTAGGGCATCTAGGCCGTACCGTGGTTGTGCGCGGCGTGCTAGCTGCCGGTGCAGCGTGCACTCACCTCGCGGGCCAGCGCACTGTCGGCACTGCTCGCGGATTCGTCTCCAAACACCGGCGATCAGCGATGAGCGGCGTTGGCGGACTTCGCCCACCGTACACCGAGCTCGAGCTATAAAACGGCCGGGGTGCCCCTTTCTCCTTCTTCACACCTGGCCTCACTTCTCCTCCTCCTTCTTCCTCCATTACTGCTTACTAAAGCTCGGGTTAGGCTCTAATGGCGGAGGCGATGCCGGACTGGTTTGTGATCCTGATATGCAGAGGGCTGGCGACACTGCTGGGGCTCTCCGTGCTCCTGTGCGCGATGATCCTCGACGATCGTCGCGACGCTGCTGCTCAGGTGTTGGCTCTCCGCGGTGGTGGTGATCACGAGGAGTAGATGGGGTGTGCCGGGTGCTAACTGTTATTAGGGGGTGATTAGCTGGATGTAACACCGTAGCAAAGTTTTGCAAACAGTGTATGTGTTCGGATGATTATGGTTGTGAGTCTGCTGCCGTGGTGCTGTGTGAAATTAATTAATCCACGCCGTGAGAAGGTGCAGATGTAGCAACTCAGGGAAAAGAAATCTTACTCCAGAATTTTACGAGGGAAAAACAGTTAATTTAAAGGAGCATAAACCACAACAAAAACTACACACATTAGTAGAAGCCAAATAATTGACTCGTCGTACAAACTCAGGGTATCACGCATAATTCACACACATAAATAAATGTTGCAATAATGAATACCGCAGTGACGTCTAAAATGGAAACGGTAACTGGACGGGGTCCCTAGAAAACGTCTCTGGTACTGGGATACACTCCTCTTCTATCGGGGGAAGTGGATTGACCAGTCGATGCACGTGTCTCTCCTGGTCGGGCCTTAGTGCTCTGCCGATGGCGATCTGAGGATTTAAATCTGTGAGGCTCTGGAGATAACTCATCACACATTGGGTTAAACGCTCTTGAGCGATGACGTACTAGACAAGGTTGACCGGGACTGGGTCTCTCTCAATTCATCCACTGGGAAAAGATGTCACTCCTCCGGGTGCTGCACGGCTCGAGAAGTAATAATACCCTCGTTCGCTGGCATAGGGTACCGCGAATCGAAGGCGAGCAAGTGCTTCGTATGCAACAGCTTCTATGGCCATATGTGGGGTTGGCATAGATTTCCCCACGAAGGAGACCTCCGTTGGGTCTTGGTTTGAGTTTACGGGAGGGATGTGTACTGCTGCCCAATATCTCGAGGTGGAAGGGGTGATTCTCGATTTGAACAACTCGTACTGGGGTGGCTGGGTAGCGCCCATGGTACTGCAGGTAAAATCCCGCAATATCTTGACAAAACTACCTGGGGTTGCATCTGGGGTTCTCAGATAAATGCTAGGGCTCGGCATGGCAAGAAATGGTTGTGAGGGTGGTGCACAAGGTGAGAGGTGCTTGGAAAGGTCACGCGGTGGCCTTTTTATAGCACCGGAGCTGGGTCATTTTTACCGAGGTGAATGGTAAAGAAAATTTTCAGCTCTGTTCCAAGGGTCGGGGTCAAGCCACAGATTCACACATTTCACTATAGTGATGTGTTACTGTGGGGTTGACGGGGTGATTTTTGGTAACTGTGTCCGGGATAGAAATCTTATACTGCATACTGGCGTATCCAGGCAAGGCTACCATTAAAACAGAGGCATGACAACAGGCGGCATTAAATTACAAGGCCACACGATTACAAAGCGAGGGTACACTGGGACTCGATACGACTCGGGTGACTTAGTCTACCTCGTTTACATCCAAGCGGGCGTGCCTTGAGGCTCCTCCACGGGTCTCGTCGTCGGAATTAGCTGGAGTGGGTTGAGGGGCTGCAGGCTCGGGGTAGCGATGAGGACCATCTCGGGGATTGTTGGCCACAATCCCGTTGGTGTGTGCTCCCAATATGCGACGAAGCACTTCTGAGGTTATCGCAGCACCTTGGCCGATGGCTGGGGTAGGCCTCAGGGACTCGGTCGGGTGTCCAAACAGCACGACTGGGTTGTCGGCGTTGGGCTCGTTCTCTTCTCTCGCTGGGGCTCAACAAACTAGCTCTCCACGAGCTGTGATTAGATCAATAGTGATTTGATCGTACAGTTCCTCTAGTGCACTTACATAGCGCACTAGGTGCAACAATGCAGGATCTGTCTCGTGATCTCCGTTGGCAACTTGGGGTGGTCTACCATACCCTTCACGTCTGGGGTAGTAGTGGAACGAGCGACAGTTAACTCTGGGCGACAAGTGCTGGAGATGAACTATAGCCTCTCGAGAAGCTAGTTGGATGGCTTGAGGTTCAAAGGAAGTTGTCCTTCCGGTGAACCTGTAGGGGCGCTCGGGCTCTAGACCCCTACCGTAGATGTGTGCAGTGGCCCAGAATTGACGGTTCTCACCGCTCATGGGTCCTTGGTACACAACATATTCTGGAGGCTCTTCTAACGCATAGGCACGACGGGTGAGGTTTGCGAGTATGGTCACAAAGCCTCCAAGGTTGGTTGCCGTGGTCTCATTGTGCACGACAGGGCCAGGCATTGTAGCTCGGTTTGGGTAGAGGTTGTGCGGTGCTGTGTTTGGGCTAGCGTGCCCCTTTTTATAGGAAAAAGGGGACGGAGTCTTCCTTTGCACGCTTGCGAGAAAGGACTATTTAGGGGCCGGTCACTGGCGCATGAGCGACAGGTTAGGTTGATAGGTTGGGCACCGACTGCCAAAAGGTGTTGGGTTACTGTGTGGCTATCTTGCACGAGAAGCTTGGCTGGGGTTTGGTTATGGTTTGGTGGGTTGGTTTTCCTAAGTTTATACACCCGGCTAAGATAGGATTAGCCAATGGTCAGCCTGGCTCTGATACCAAGTCTGTCACGACCGGGTTTTCCGGGTATAAATTTCCAGAAAAAGACCGTCGTGCTCATCAGTCCCAGGATTACTGTTAGCTGATGAGGCTCCAACTTGATACAGAAATTCCAAGCAAAATACAAAAAAAATATGTGGTACAAGACCATTCTGGCCTGTGAGTACAACAATTGGGTTTCTACTGGTCGATGGCGGAAGCGGTTTGTGAGACATCAGTGTCTATGGGACTCCATTTCCCACAGGATCAGCTGACCAGGTTAACTCCTATCTTCACGAGGCTGCTATCACCGTTGCTTAGTTTCCAGGGCTGTCATCGCCACGCTCCTCTCCAAGCAAGCAATCTGGCCAAGACAATAGCCAGGGACAAGCCAGTGAGTACTTTGAATGTACTCGCAAACATTAAGAACACATGTATAATATAATTGATAATCATGCACTGAAAAATTCCATGATCACATCGTCAGTCATAAATAAAACATCTTTTATGCATGCAAGTAGGTTATTTTCATGCAACATGAATACGCAGTAATAGAGTGGGAATAAAATGCCGCAGTCGGGCGTCTGAGCGACACCAAATAAAGGGTTTTAAAAGAAATGCCATAGTCGGGCGTCTGAGCGACACCACATAAATGGCTTTAAAAGAAATGCCACAGTCGGGCGTTTGAGCGACACCACATAAAGGGCTTTAAAAGAAATGCCACAGTCGGGCGTCTGAGCGACACCACATAAAGGGCTTTAAAAGAAATGCCACAGTCGGGCATCTGAGCGACACCACATAAAGGGCTTTAAAAGAAATACCACAGTCGGGCGTCTGAGCGACACCACATAAAGGGCTTTAAAAGAAATGCCACAGTCGGGCGTCTGAGCGACACCACATAAAGAGCTTATAAGATAAATAATCACAATGAATATCCAGGAGGTAGAACCGTCCCAGGGATACTCAATAATACAATTAATGCAACGGGTTAGTCCATCACAAAATAATAATCATGGTCCTCACAAGTAATCAGTCGGTATCCAAGTTTGGTTTAACAATTTCACCTCCGAAGACCGACACTAAGACCAACACTTGACCCATCCCAGACTGTAATCCTTAACCATGGACACGGCTATTCGAATAGGTTTAATCTCTGCAGAGGGTGTACTCTTTACCCACGAGTAACGGATTCCTTTAGTCCATCGGGACTAATTCCGTCTACGGCCTTTTAGTTGAAAACACGCCTAACTTGCACACACCAGCTTAACTCATCGGTGTCTGGAACCACCCATGACACTTGTTAAGCAAAACTCTAAGTGGGGAGGCTACAACCTCGCGTGGCATGGGATCAAATTTATATCGCGCGCTCTAAGGGGTGGCCTCCCCTCTCGGTCTCAACCGGAAACACCCATGCCCCCGGACCAGGTGGCAGCCTACCGGCTACAACCGATATCTTCCACCATGGCCTCTCTGTACGGTGTGTGCTTGAAAGGGGTTGACGACTTACTAAACCATACCCTACCTGCGGCAGGGACAAGTGGTAGTACATAGCAAGTACGGGGGTTACTGGAACAAGACTCGATCTACGGTCGACTCAGGAGGTTTATAAATTCCCTGCATGACATGTATAACAAATATATTTCAACCAACAAAATCACCACTCAATATACCTTACCATGCCATACCGGACGTAACCGTCCCGACAGAGACCGGCGATAAGCTCACACCTACCCAAGGCAGAGGCTTTCCCGAATTTCTTTCCGGCATGCATGCAAGGCACATGAGGATGATTATCATCACAAGTATATTCATTTCCAACAGCAAGGAAACCACTAATATGCATTCATGCAAATGATCACATTGCCACATAAAAATAACGAGTTCTCCGAATGAGATGGTGTTATAAACGAGTCAACTAACACACCAAAAATATTATGCTGGGGTTCAGAATGCTTGCCTTTAATGGTGTGGAGAGGTGGGGGTGCTCTCCAAATTTTTTGAAAGCTTCCTTCTCTCCCAAAATCCTATTTCCAAAAATATGCAAATAACACATATTTCAAAAACAGTACAAAAAAATTGTTTGAAAAATTTTCAAATAAATCTTAAAATAAACTAGACAATATTCGAGAGATGTAGGAAAAAGAATTAATTCATTTGGAGTTATTTTTAAAAAGTTATAGGCAGTCAAAGTTGTGGTCAAAATCTGTTTTTAATAAAATCAGGAAAAAGAAAACGTTTCAAAAGAGATTACGCTTTCGGACAGAGAAGACGTATTTGTGCCTTTTACGCCTCCACTTATCCAGCGTGGCTGGCGCGTGAGTCACCGACAGTGGGCCCGCCTGGCCCACTGGTCAGGTTTGACTGGTCCACACGCGCGTCGTCTCCCCTTGATCGAACAGGGGCGGAGCTCCGGTGAGTCTCGCCGGCGAATGGCGGCGTCCCTCACTGATCTGAGTGCATGGATGTGCTCAGGAGGTCGAGACGAACTCGGGGGTACCCGCCATGGTCGCCGACGTGGACGGAGTTGCCGGCGACGAGCTTCACGGCGGAGGGAGCTTCGGGAGCAAGGTGTGTTTCGGGCTACGGTGGTTCCCGATCAAAATCGAGTAGGGGGATGGGTTCACGGGAGGATGAGGAGGTTCCTGGCGAAGAGAACGGAGAGGGGGAGGCCCTGGTGGTGCCGGAATGGCCGAGGCAGAGGCGGCGGCTGCGGTTGTCGGAGATGGGGAAGGAGCCCTCCCCGGGTCGATTGGCTGCCAATGAGGGTCCTAGGGAGATGGCTTCGGACTTCCTGCATGCGGAGACGAGCTCGGGGCTCCTTAAATAGGCGATCGGGGTCGGTTCCGACGGTGGCCGCGGATAAGGTCGCCGGCGACCGCCATTCTGTAGCTAGGGCGTCGTGGCGGCGACGAGCGCTAGTGGACACACTCGTGGATGAGCTCGCGCTATTCCAGGGGCCAGGTGGCAACCGGGAGAGGCTTGGGTGGCGCTGAACGGAGCAGGGGCTGTCGGCGGCCGTGGCGGCTAGCTCCTGGCCTGTCGGGGACGTGGCGAGGGACTGCTTGGCGTGTTGCGGTGAGAGGGGAGCGAGTGGCGTGGCTCTGCAGTGGTGGCAAGGCCAGGGGCGCGACGCGTCGGCTCGGGCGCGGCACGTGCAAAACGCGTGCTCTGCTCGCGCCCAGAGCACGCACGGAACATGCTCGACGGAATGCCATTGCATGCTAGAGGTCTCGGGTGAGGTTGGGGTTTAACAGACCTAGGTTAAAGTCATCTAGAGGTTTAGTGGACAGGTTAATTTGATCAGAGGTGCAAGTTCACAGTGTAAACTTGAATCCATGCCAAATCTGGCTATGCACACAGGGTGTTTGATAAAATGCCACAGGCACCTAGGCTTTTCTTGGAGTGGCCAAATTCTCCAGATCAGGGTCTCCTTAGATGCATAAGGAGGTGATGAAGTTAGTTTGCCAAAAGCAGAAACTTGTTAGTGCAAGTTTTGCAAAACTTCAATTCTGGACAGAAAGAAAAAGGCATTATTTCATGAACCAAAAATGAACCAATGGGTGCATGCTCCTAGATTTAGGGGTTTGGTAGGGCTGCCTACAAGTAGGAGAAAGCACAAGATCATTGGAGCAAAATTAAATAGGGTTGTAGTAGAAATCACAAGGCTAGACCAGAATGAAAATGAGGTTGATTCACTCAAATTTTTGAAAGAACATCACTAGGTTTTTGCATAATGTTGAATCATATGCTACTACCAATATCCCATAATTTTGGTGGAGGCTAGAAAGAAATATTTAAATGGGTTGTAGTGCAAAATTGCACTCTGGACCAGAGAAGAAAAATTGGGTGCAGAGCTCAAAATATTTCATGAATAAAAGATATTTTTGTATAAAAGTGATTTAAAAACATCACATGACATCTCCAAATTTTGGTTGAAATTTTAAGTGAATTTATCAAATGGTTGTAGTTCAAATATGGCCATATAACCTTGAAAACCCATTTTTCAAGAAAATAAAGATCAAGCAATTTAATTATGTAATTAGTTATACTGATAAAAGAAAAGTTTTTCTTGAGAGGTTAAACAAGTCCAATAACATATTTGAAAGGTTTTCATTTTAGGGAACAACTCAATGATAATAAGAAAGGAAATGTTTAAAAAAATCAAAAAGGAGTCAAAAAATCAAAGTTTTAATTCCTGGCAAAAAAATTAATTTAATAAAACAAGGCCAAAATTTTGGGGGTGTCACAGGATGGCCCCAGGCACTGGGGCGGTAGCGGCATCAAAGTCGAAGTAGGGGTTAATGTTCTGGAGATGACCGAAGACACGGGAGATGCGTGCCAGAGGGGGCCTCAGCTCCTTTCCTCAACAAGCTCGCGAGCCCTCGCGGCGCGTTCCTCCAAACGCGTCACAACTTTGGTAAAAAAGTAGAGAGTGCTGGCATAGTATTTCACAGGGGGATGAGGGGCGCGCTCTTCGCAGATGGCGCCGAGTGCCCAGTTGGCCCTCACCCTGAGGGCCTGGAGCATGGGGCGTGCTGACGCTGCAGCGTCTGCCGACGACACGCCTCCTCCATGTTCTGCTGAGCGAGAAGTGTGCCGGCAACAACCTGCTGCTGAAGCAAGAGCAGATCAGCACGGGCGGAGGCCAGGTCAGCCTGAGTAGAGGTTAGGGCCGCCACGCTAGTCCTCTAGTTCTGCTCCGCCTCATCCATCCTTGACCTGAGGATGATGGTCCTGCCCTCAGCTTTGGCCTCCAGGAGCTTCAACTTCAGGTCATACCCATTGGCAAGATCCACACGAATCTTCGCGACCCTACGGTCGACCTCCTCCTGGGTCCTGGCTTCGCGCGTGTCGACGACGTCTTCAGCCAGGACCACCTGACGCTCCCTTGTCTCCAACCATTCAAGCTTGAGGCTGCGCTCTGAGGCCTCCAGCAGCAGCGCCTCCTCGCGCTTCAGGATCTCTTTCTCTTCGGAAGGCGCCCCCCTCATCGACGCCAAAACGGCCCTGTGCACCTCGGCCTGCTGCTGCAAGGTAGCGTTCAAAGCCTAGAGCTCCCGTTCGTGCTCCTCCCTGACCCCGCGGCAGCAATCAGCCTCCCTGGCCTCCTCCAAAGCCTGGGAGCTGGCCTCACATGAGGCCGCAAGGGACGTCTTGGCCTTCGCGCTGGCATGCTTGCACTGAAGACACCCAAGGTCGATCACCACCTTCAATTGATGCCACTCGTCTGCTAGCCAGAGGCCCCCCGTCTCAAGGCGGGCATCAACATCGACAAGCTCCTCCCCAAGCCCGCTCAGCGAATCCATCGCCTCACAGGAGAGCTCGTGGCGGACAGCGCCGCGCCCGCACGCAAGCTCAAACATGCGGCCGGGTCCAACCTCCGCACTAGGGATCGTTGAGGAAGCTCGAGGTGGCTCGCCTGCTCCTAGCAGAGGGCGGGACGCCGGCACCTTCTCCGCCTCCTTTCGGGCCTCAACGGAGGCCCTATGGGGCGGGGCCTCGGTGCTCGAGGATGAGGCCAAGGCTGAGGCCACCTAGCTGCGGGCAATGACCAGTGGAGGGGCCCTCGGCATGCCTTCAGCACCCCAGGCAGGACCATGAAGGAGGGATGACAAGAACGCGGGGTCAAGACACCTGGTCAGCATGTCCACCCCCTTGCCAGGCCCCGTGCCACGTGTGGTAGTCTGACAGAGAGTACTCAGGGCCAACAGAGAGCTGGGAGCGGGTGGAGGTCGCTTCTCAGGAGATTTCGCCGCCCCAGCCGAAGGGACCCTAAAGAGTTGCGGTTAGGAGGAGATATAGCACTCAGGAAATTATGAAGATAAGGTACTCACTCGTCTATGGCAATGTACTTCCTCTGCTTCAATGGTCAGTAGGCGTCACCACTGGAGCTTGGAGACCCCTTCCTCTTGCGGAGTGCTCCAAAGCTCAGGCGAAGCTAGCCGAAGCCCTGGGTGCAATCACCAGTGCTAGGGGTGGCTGGTGTGGCCCTGAGGGGGCAACCTCGGGAGTATCGAGCTGCATCGACCTTTCAGCCTCCGCCTAGTGAAGGCTCGCTCGAGCCTCTGGGGCTCCCGCCTCAGGAGCGTCGGACTGCGTCAGCCTCCTTGCCACCTCCTCGGGGCGGCTCGCCCGAGCCCCAGGGGTCGTTGCTTCGGGAGTCCCAGGCAACGGCGGTTCTTCACTAGCCACGTCGCTAGCGTTCGACGGCAATCGCCCCCTATGCCCACTTCTGGGGCGAGCACCGTGCTGGCGGGGGGCAAGGGAACCACGAAGATAGGGCTCTCACGGGGCCCTTCAAGGCCGGTCGAGCGCAGTTCCCATTCGTCAAATGCGGGCATCTGCCTCGCAAACTCCGCCCTGTTCGAGCAGCAGTACAAGAGGCAGCCCTCCTCCGGGAGATTGGCTGGCATCGGGTCACCCGTCAGGAGCTTAAGAACGATCTGTTGCTCCTCAGGAGGAAGCTCGGGCGCATGAAGCCTTATGGGGTCCTTGCTACCGAAGAAGGTCCACATCGGTCGAGAGTTGCGCTGGAGCGGAGCAATACGGCACCGGATGAACTCCTTTACCACCATGGGCGTTGTCACCCCGAGATCCTTCAGCCTGGTCGGCCAACACCACACATGGGCGAGTCGCGGGTTAGCGGGCCTTGCATGAACCCTGCCGAAGCTGGGAGCTGGCGCCATTGGAAGCAAGAGCAGGTGGCTGAGCACGCTACCATCCACGAACACCCACTGCTTCTGGAACTCTCTCACAACCGGCGAGAGCTCGAAGTCAATCCCCTGTCTGGTCATCGCCGCCACGGCCTGGAAGCTCAAGCATCCTGAGTGCTGCCGGGCATCAGTGAGATGCAGCAAGAAGAAATGGCGAAACAGAGCCACGGAGGGAGCAATGCCCACCATGGCCTCGCAGACAAAGGTGAATACGACAAGGAGAATGATGGAATGGGGATCCAGGTGAAGTGCATTGACTTGATAGTGAGAGAGCATGACATTGAAGAAGGCGGAGAAAGGAGTAATCAGGCTAGCCAAGAGGGCGTGAAGATGAATGGGGATCTCGGTGGCCGTCCTATCAATCGCGGTGCGGGAAGCAAGCCAGGCTACCATCGCCCTCCATTCATTGGAGTCTGCGGAGAGCGCAGGACGGACCTTGTCCATCGCTTCTTGGTTGAGCACCACCAATCGCTCGACTGCGGGCTCGAAGGCTGGCGGCGCTTCGGCTGAGGCTGGGGGCTTCTTCTTTCCCTTCATCTTCCGGCTAGGCGCCATGGCGATGGAGAGGGTTGGATCCCGGTCGGGTCGGAGGAGGAGACCGCTGTTTTCTGGAAGACGGAGGAGTTGGGGGAGCGCGCTGCTAGCGATGGAGGTGGAACTATGTAGACAATGGTGGCCGCCTAGCCTGGCAGATATCAAGGCCGCGTGGGGAAGTGGAGGCACACACGTACCATCGATCACCATGCGTCAACCGGGGCCGCAGGCAGTTGGGGCCCGCGACGCTCCGTACTTGCCCTTTGGCTTCGCCTCGAAGCCAAGTTCGAGCGCGCCTTGGGCCCGGGGGCTACTGTCGGCGTTCTGGGACCGGGGGTGCCCAGACTTGCTTGCCTGCGGCCCAGAGCGTGGCTCCACCAACGGCCTGGTACGACCCATCTTCAGTAGCAGCAACTCAAGACCCACGCGAGGGGCCAAGCCTCGTGAGGCGGACGACACTAAGACCTCCCTAGGGGCAGCCTATCTAAGAAGACTCCCGAGGAGCGGAGATATCTGTGCAAGGGGCACCTCGTGAAGTTCATGTGACGTGAGCCATGACGACCAAGGCCAGGCAGGCACAGTGTACCTGTTTCCTCTTTGCTGCTAAGGTGGCAAGCACAGGGGAGGTGTCCTGAGGCATCATGCAATGGTTTCCATATCGGTGCAACAAGACCAAAACTCCCAGGACGGCAGGACAGGGGTCATCGCGCAGCCCACAACAGCATCACCACCAGAGCCTTTGGTAGGTGAAGACCACCTTTTGTCAGGATAGCTTGTACTAGTTGTCTCCCTTCAAACTTGGTCGTTGTGGGATCCCTTCTCGCCTAACATTTTGGAACAGGACCAACGCCTCTATAAATAGGACGTAGCCACCACCATAGAAGGGGAATCGGATGAGAGAAAAGAGGGAGACTGATCTTGGATTGGATCCATTCCATCCTCACATCCACCAGCTCACCAAGCTCAAGAACACCTCTCCTCCTGAGGTTGTTTACCCACTGTACCAGTTCATCATTAGCCCTCGAGGCAATCCACCACCACACTGGAGTAGGGTATTACACCAAAAGGTGGCCCGAACCAGTATAAACCCTTCACTACAAAAAAATACACTTCCGTGATGATACGTGTTTGTCACAGTAGGTCGTGTTTTTTGTCATGCATATACATCCATGACAAATTTATGACAGAATCAAGATAGTCATACCTGTGCTGTCGTAGAAGTGTTCCATGACATTACCAGAATTATCATCACGGAAGTGTCCACTTCCATGACGATAAATCGCGCGTCACAGAAGTGCTTTCGTCAAGGGTGACCGACACGTGGCGTCCACCGTAACGGAACGTCGTTAAGCTATCGGGTCGGGTTTTGGATCCGATAACCTGTTAACAGCCCCGACCAATGGGGATTTTCCACGTGTAAAATCATCATTGGCTGGAGGAAACACGTGTCGGCTCACCATTGGGACAGATGTCATCCGCTCATTGGACCGAAGGCGCCTATGATACGGCGACACGTGGCACGGCCCAACAGAGGCCCATTCCTGTGAAAAGGCCGGCCCGTTTGACTTGGTCAAAAGGTGGCGGGCCGGCCCACGGAAAGCATGTTAACGGCCTGTTCGCACATAGCCCATTTACAGCCCGCTAACCCAGGGCCCGTTTTGCCCTTTCTGAATTAGGCCCAGTAGCGTCATCTGGGCCATCCAATATGATTCAGCCCGTTTTAACTTCCGGCCCATGTGTGGCCAATGACTTCTTTCGGCCCATATGAGGACCTTTGTAACTCTTGGCCCATTAATGGCCCATGGTGAAACTGGCCCGTAATGAACAGTGTATCTCTTTATACCCATTAATGGCCCGTTATTCCATTGGGCCGTTTCCAGCCCAAGTTATCTTTTGGCCTTCTCAGGGCCCATTGATTCTTGGGCTCATTTGCAGCATTCGGTTACATACGGCTTGTTACTGTCATGTTCTGCTTGTGGGCCAAATTCAGCCTGTCGTTACAGTCGGCCCGTTTGCGGACTGTTAATACATTGGGCCGTTTTCATGTAAAAAAAACCCGTTGGGCTGTTTTCATAGAGTTATCAAATACGGCCTATTAACGGCCCGTTATGGTCCACGAATAGTACGACCCATGATTGGCGAAATGATGATACGCCCCGTAGAAGGCCCATGGATCCTACGGCCCGTATGAGGCCCATGGATAGTACGGCCCGTAGAAGGCCCATAGATCATACGGCCCGTAGAAGGCCCATGGACCCTAAGGCCCGTATAGAAGGCCAATGGATCGTACGGCCGGACGAAGACCCATGGATCATACGGCCCGTAGAAGGCCCATGATTATTTTGGCCTAGTTACCAAAAATAGGCTATTGTGGCCACTAGAAAAAAACAGAAAAAGAACTGAAGTGACTACAAGCAAACAACTAAACAAGACAATAAGGAAATAAATAAGCAAGCAATTAACGCTAGCCTATTACCACTATTACACATATTACATCCACTGGGCATCAAAGTTCGCCACCAGTGCAAATATAGGGAACAAAGAAGCACATTACATACACTGGCCGTCAAAATTGGCCACCAGTGCAAATAAACGCGACAGCAAAACAAGAGCATAACTGAAACAACTTCAGAAGAGCTCAAGAAACGTTATCCTGGGTATCCACCATGCTGGCAATAAGCTTAGCAAGCTGATTAGCTTTGTCCTATTTGGCGCTAAAATCCTCCAACGCTTGCTGTTACACTAGAAAGTATGCATCTGAATGCTCCAGGGACTTCCGCAGTCCTTCTGCCTCTTGTCGCAGCACAGCTGATCGATGTCTTTCAGCTTGTAGTTGAGACTCAAGAAACCGAACTGATTCACACAGTGAGTTTGAATAGCTTGTGCAAGCGGTAGTGGCCAGTAACTCGAACACTAAACCAAGACAGGACTTTGGGGTTGTCTCGTTGTCTTCAAGATAGTCTTCCTTAGCTGTTTTATCAGCTTTGTTGGAGAACAACAAGGATGTGTCACTATCCTGAACCTTATCTGCATTACTTCCTTTACCATTGCTTAATAAGGCACTCTTCCCCAATATTCTGTCAGCATTCTAAAAGAAGAAACAAGCAGACACATAACAAGTTTAGCATGTACTAGTATATGAAACTCATTTCGGTAAACCAGTTCATTAGTAAGGTGGACATGATTAAACTACCAAGTCTTCTATTGCCAAGTACTAGTACATAATAAAAGCATCAAACAAACATATTTCTATGTCCTATGGTCACTGCATTGTCTTGCCAGATCAAAATAGAGACACGGTTCAAATCATATTAGTTCAAGACAAAGCAGCAGCGAAAGAATACAAAGCGTGGGAAACTACACGGCACAACAAGATTTCAGATGGGTACCACGGGTCTACATGTACAACAACACTATTGGCTCTGTTGTGATGCTAGAAATGTGCATGATATGAAAGTCAAGTGTATACACAATTGAAATTGAAATCAACAGAGCTATTGATAAGAGCAAACCTGTTAAAGAAACATGCGTGAACATACCTACTGTGCCATTGGAGTTTCAATTGGATCCTTCAATTTCAAAATAAGTTTGTATGAGTAAATACAGTGATACAAGAGCAAAGCAATCATAGTTAAAAAAGGCGCGCCTAAGCGAGCGCATAAGCGCGCCTAGGCTCTAGGCGTTGGCAAAACGCATTGCACATAACTACGCATAATCTGTGCATAACTGCGCATAAGCATGCGCTTTGGTCAGTAAAGCGCAAGGCGGTGGCAAAATGCACAATTAACGCCTAGCGCTTTCTTGAACTATGATAGCAATGGAATCTTTAATTAGAACAGTTGTTCTTCAGTTTTAGGCACTTGTTCTACATGAACAGAGTACAGTAAGACGCAAGAATATGATACTTAAAAATAGAAAATGAGCTCATAGACCTTACCACATTCTTGGTTCGGGACCAGTACAGAACAAGGCGTTCCCAGTCATCGTCCAGTAAATGTGTCTCAGGAGAACGTAAGGGAATTTGATGAGTTTGTTTGCCGATGAAGTATGTTTTCTTCAGGTAATTCCGATACTGCCACCAAGCATTCTTGAAGATAGCAGTGGTATTAGCACAGGTTACCTCATCCTGAGTTTCCAAATCGGTCCTTCTCTATAGAGAAAAATGGGAAAATTTGTTGTATTATAACCATCATGGAGGTAGGATGTATGGGACGAAGCAAAGTAATTGCCATGAATAACGTTACTTACACATGACTCCTAGACAAACACCTGCAACTGGCATTTTCCTTCATATTCAGTATAATATTTTCAAGATGGGAAGATATGCACATACGATTTAACAACATCAAATGCGATAGATGCTAAACTACGACTAGCTTGTTGTGCTTCCTCCACAGGAATAGGCGTACTAACTGGTGGAGTTGGGGTTCGCCGTGATAGTACTGGCCCTTTGGGCACTGGAGCTGCCTTACTAACTGCTCTTGTTTGGGAGCTCTGTGGTGGAGATGGTGTTGTGTCAACGGGAACTGGGTTACTATCGGCTGGGGTTGGAGTTAGATTGGGTGAAGCTCGTTCTCTATCCATCGCAGTAGGGGTACAATCTGTGAGAGTTTGGGTTATGTGTGGTAGGGCTGGTTCTTGTGCATGTACAACCGGGGTGCTATCTCCACCAAGAGGTAGCACTGTTTCATTTGAAGACCATGTTTTTAGTCCGCTAGATACTGGCATCACCCGCTCCAATTCAAATGCTTGATAAACAGGAAACATAGTTGAATGTACAGACATTGTATGAGAGACAAATGCAATAGATAGTGTGGAAAAAAGAGGGCATGAAATAGTTGACATGTATATTGTTTAACTAAAACGATAGCATGACATACTTTCACATATATGATGTCTATCTAAACTGGATAGCAAAGCATAACATAATTCAAAGATATGATGAATAACTAAACAAGATCGCATGACATAATTCACCTACATGTTAAGTAATCAGGATCGCATCATTTAATTCACATATGTGATTTATATGCTAAACAGAGGGCATTCGATATGATGTCTGAACTAAGAACATGGTGTTGAATATTTGTGTACATGATGTCTAAACTATGCAATGCAAGACACTGTATGCATGATATGAGCAGTATAACCGTGCCAAGTTAGAGCATACACCTCAGTGGGGGAATAGGACTAGTCATCTGTCTCTGAATCCATCTCTGAGGAGCTATCGGGACCCAACAAGAGATCTGCATCGACAGGTAGCACTGTTTGCTCTGAAGGCCTTGTTTTCACTCCAGATTTTTCCATCTCCCACCCAAATGGCTGATTCACAGGAAGAGTAGTTTAATGTACAAACATTGTCGACAAATGGAAATGTAATGAAGAAAAGGATGGGCAAGATATCATTCAAATATATGATGCCTGGTTAAATAGGATGGCATTGCACATTTCACATATATTATGGAGCTAAAAGACACGAGACTGCATAATTCCCATATATGATATAGAAACTAAATAGGTGGCATTACAGAACATGTCTAAACTAAGCAGATGACATATATGATGTCAAAAGTAGGCACTGCAAGGCAACATATGCATGATATGACTAACATCATCATGCCAAGGTAGAGCAAACACCTTGGGGAGTAAATAGGAGTGGTCAGCGGCGTCTGAATCCGCCTCAGAATAGATATCTTCCTCTGGATTACAATCTGGAGAGGGTGGGGAGGGTTTGCCATTGAACCCACCTTGGAGCGATGTCTGCATGACATTGTATTGCCGCGCAAAACTCTTCTCTTTTTCTCTACATGTTCAGCATGACTGTGTACAATATCTGACATGCATACGAAAAAAATATGGTGAGATTATTTAAGGAGAGCATGCATAAATTTAGAGTGATGGTAACAACCAGTGGATCGACGTTTTTCCGTTGAACCAAAATAGCCCTAATGGATCGACGTGAATGTATAGTAATAAGTGATGCAACAAGTGTACAACCTCTTTGTCGTAGCCGTTTCGACCTCAGCATCATTGGATTGGTCGCTGAAGTAGTTGAGGCCGAGGTGGCTGTCGGAGGTGTGGAGGATGATCTGAGGAATCTGTAGACGGCGTCCAGGGCACTGCTCTGTTGTGATTGATTGTTCTGTCGTTGGAGCAGCTCCGGTGAGCCGTAAGACGTCAAGGCTGAAGCAGCACAAGACAAACATCGTCAATCTCGAGTGGGATTCTAATAGCATCTCCAATAGATGATGTAAAATGGATGTAAAATTACCATCACCAAAAACCACCTGACTACAACAGATGAGGTAAAAACTGTTGACTCTGAACTTAACTGTCGAAACAGAAATTTACTGTGGAATCTAAATGCTACTGTCGAAACTGAACACAATGGTAGCAGAGAGGCACTTGACATGTAATTTAGGGAGGGCCTGCAGTTCATCTTCAACCTACACCCCCTTGAGCCGCTAGCCACCACCGTCCGAACCGCCAGCCCCAGCGCCGCCTCGCCGCCCTGAAGCAACTCACCACCGCCGCCCCGGCCAGCCCTCTAGGCCCCCCGCCCCCACCCTGAACCCTAAGATAGATAGTGGGGTACCTCTCCGGCGAGCCCCCGTCCCAGCTGCGGGTGGTTCTTCCTTAACTCCGGCGAGCCCCCCCAACCCCTGAAAATTGACTGACCCAAAAGTCGATTCAGTCGACTTAAGTGTGGCTTAATCGGAGCAGAGCAGCAGCAGCAGCTGGGCGAGCGAGCGATCGAGCGAGAGCCGGAGCAGCAGCAGCAGTGCGAGCGAGCGAGCGAGAGCCGGAGCAGCAGCAGCAGATCCGGCTGGTATGGACGCTGCTGCCGAAGGGGCCTCGCATTGGGGGAGACCCACCATGGAGATGTCGCCCGCGACGCCGGCTTCAATGTAGCCGCTCCATGGGGGTGCGGGATGGAGCACCGTCGGCGCCGAGAGGTCGAGTTAAGAAGAAGGTGTGATGCAATGAGTGTACAACCTCTTTGGTGGCGTCGAGTAGGCCTCGGATTCGTCCAAGGAGTCGGTGAGGATGCTGCGCTTCCGGTGGAGCAGGTTAAGGCGGCGCTGTGGGGATGGAGCAGCGGCGATATACGAGGAGATCGTCGGAGCAGCTCCTTGGAGGTGGAGGACGGGACGGCCTATAATGCAGGATGGCAGGCACACCATCATCAACAACTCTGTTTTTATATGAGTAGAGATAAAATATATTAAATGTAGTATAACATGTCCATAACCACACCATGTGTATCACCGTTATATATATTCACACATGCGTCGGTTTGAAACACTATGATAAATTCTTCAAATATCTGAATTCGCTTTTTATAATGAAGTATATATGATCTCTATTCGTCTTTTACACCCACACAACCCTCTTATCTTTGTAGCTAGCGCTAACATTCTCTTGTGCATGCACACGCCTGCATCCCTCTCACCCTCCCTCAGCATTCTCTAGCTCCATCACGGAAATTCGTATTTTCACTTTAGGTCGTTCACCCACGGTGTGTGTAGGCCCCCAGCTCCTTCTTTACGGCACACATCGATTGATATGCCTCTCTAGCCAGGTGTGCCTAGCACAAACAGAAGCTTCCCCTCTTCTCTTGTCACCGTCCATGCCTCACTCCCACCACTCTTTTCATCATTCTCGTACTCGCACACTCCTCCCCCCTCGATATAGTATGCCTCTCGTACCACCTCCTACAACCGTCCCTCTCTCTCTATCCTTCTCCTCGTGCCTCATTTGCTTCTAACACACACATGTATGTATACCGATCGGTCTCCCAACATATACCTAGATCGACTTTAAGTACCCCCCATCAATTGACATACCTCACAAGTTATGTCTCTCCTTTCTCTAACAAAGGGCGACTGATCTTCCTATGTAGTTACGTCTGCTTACCACAACCACATTGTCCCCCCCTCATCATTCGTGCATGCCTCCTGACCCGTCTCTCACACGCACGTGCACATACAACAAGCAGCCATCTCCTCTCTTATTGATATTGCGGGTGTGCCCTCCGTTTGTCTAGCAAGCCTATCCCACCATTTGTTAGAAGCAACTCCACTACCACCCCCTCCAACACTCTAGCTCTGTCTCTCTCCCAACCTTATTCCTCTCCTGCACATATGCATGGATGCCGGTCGCCCTTAATACATGAGGCAGATCGATCTCCTTAATACATGAGGTAGGCCTCTCTCCTCCTCCACACATATACCAGCCATTGTACCTCTATAGTTAATTGGGCCTCCCTCTTCCCCCACCACACACCGATAGTCGAGTGCTGTAGGTAGGTATCCATGCCACAGAGACAAATTGCACATGTCCTATCTCACGTTCCAGTAGGCCAGCCACTCTATATCTTTAACGTGGGCACACACAAATTCGATGGCACTCTTTATCGATCGCACGCGCACACACACATCATCCCTCTCTTCGATTCTATGGACACCTCAAGATGCATTTGTATGAGTAGTTTATCTTGTGAGAGAAAAGGTTGAACGAGGGAAGGCCTTATTTGCGAACATGGAGAGACGTGTGGGTATATTTTTGCAAAATTGCCATAGTTTCTTTCCTATCCGTTAGATATAAATCCGACGGCCTATATTGCAGGATGGCACGCACACCATCATCACCAACTCTGTTTTCTACTCCCTCTGTCGGAAAATACTTGTCATCAAAATGGATAAAAAGAGATGTATCTAAAACTAAAATACGTCTAGATACATTTCCTTTTATCCATTTTGATGACAAGTATTTCCGGACGGAGGGAGTATTTGTCTTTTTAGAGATTTCAACAAGTGATTATGACCGGACCTTACCAACATACTCAAAAAAGTAGTCCATAATTTTGATGTCACCCTCTTTTCTTGGCGGTGCAGTGCCATCTGGATACCTCATAAATAAATAAAGTACTACATGGTACTAATATATGATACATGGCACAGGAGTACTTAGTATTATTAATACAGTTTTGTTAGAACTCATCTAGATGAGATATAATTTGGTCTCATTCATCTTTTATAGCCATTGGATGTGATGCTATATAAGATGCGTGTGTGCTGACGTGGGTTGTATTTGTTCTTGTGCAATGAACTGACCACTGCATGTCATGTTTGATAGTCTCAAGTCATTAAAAGCATACAAGCCCCACATCTCTTCTTGGTTGATTCCTCTATTTATGTCAAAAAAATAAGAAACAACGTGAGAGTTAATGCACCACGCATATGTGTTTACTATTTGGTTTTTGTAAGATGACTTAATACTCACCTAGACAGAGGGAGTATTCGATTTGACAGCGGGCAGCGCAGTTCCCGATACGGCATTAATGCAGACGAGGGAGGGAGTAGCGGTTCCCGATATGTTGAACGGCCAATGCATCCACCTTCAATTAATGCATGAGGGAAGTAATGGGACGAGGTCCGGGAAAAGAGGCTGCACGATGTGAATGCAACGCAGTTTGCCCTCATTGCCCTCATATAAAGGCGCCCCTCCATTCCAATGCATCTACCACATCGTACACAGCTAAGCATTTTCCTAAGCACCTACACTAAGCGCAAAAGAGCTCACTCCAGACCCATGGCGGCGATGCTCGTGAGCGGCCAGCGGCTGCGCCAGATTGTCCATGACGCCGGCCTGCGGCATGGCACCGAGGATTGTCTCCAGACGGTGTTGGAGAATGGCTGGTGGATGGCCGCCTTCGACACCAACTACGACTCTCAGTTGTACCAGATGATCGTTGCCACCATCAACAAGTTCACCGTCCTCAAGAAGCTCGCGGACGACATCGTCGTACTCCTCCAGCCCGCGCGCCCGGGCTCCTCATTGCCTGCCACCCTAATCGGCCTCCATGGCTGGAACCTCTTTCAAGCACTGGTGGCCCTGCGACTGCCCGCCGACGCCACGAAGAATGTCCACTTGGAGGTCGCGCTCGCCGCGAGGCGCCTCGCCCTGCAAGAATTCGTTGACCTACACATCCACATGTATGAGGAAATCGTGTACGTAGGTATCTACAAGGCCAGTGAGGACGCTACGACGTTGGCCTTCCTCAACCGGCTGGAAGCCTTGGATGCCTTTGCTGAGAAGCACCTCGACCTCGCCACAAAAGTCGCCGCTCCTTAGCCGCCGGTCGGTGGCCCGCGCACTAAGTTGAGGAGGAGGAGTTCGTACGTTCGTGGATCCATCTTTCTTCTTGCCTTCTGTAACCACCACTGCGATCGCATCGTCGTGGCCTTAATTCTTATTGTGCTGTTGCATTCTCGTTCCACTAGTACTCCATCCGTCAATTTATAAGTTGTGCTTACCTTTTCCATCAACTTCGTGCAACGCGCGGGCATCTTGCTAGAAACACTAGAATATGTCTATATAATCCGTATGTGATAGTCCATTTGAAATCTCAAAAAGACAAATATTAGGTATGGAGGGAGTAATATATTAGGAGTATATCAAAACAATAGTGATTTCTTTCAAGTTTGTGAACAAATACTACTATTCTACTACTTTGGATCCATAGCAACGCACGGGCACATTGCTGGTAAAAGGAAAAGGCCTGCTGCGTTCGCGTCGCACCCCCACACGCCCGGGAATCGGGAGTACAACACGGCCCGTCCGGCACGACACATAGCTTAGGGAAGGCGTGTTGCCTAGCATTTTCACTTTCATGTGGGACCGCCATTGAGCAAACTGACACCCCGCCCGCTGGCGGGTTGGAAAACAGAAACGAGGGGAAGATTTAGCTGTAGCATGGAAGCCAAGAAATTTGGTGTCAGACGGGGCTCGTTGATAGAGTAGGAGCATTCCGTACTAGTACTACTCCTACTAGTACCAAGTTTGTACTCCTAATACTATATTACTAGTACTACCACTATACAACTAGTAGGTACATGCACGGCACAACATCGTAGGAACAAAACGGGAAGATCTTGTTTTGGGTGATTTATCTTTTTTTTCAATCAACGTAGTATGAATAATATGATGTGTGGGGCACCCATGAAGCTTATGTGGCTTGGTTTCATGGCTACAGAAGGTTAGAGAAAAATAAATAGATAATGTGTTTAGAGTGCACTCCACGAAATAGATATATATACTTTGGATCCATTGCAACGGACCGGCACATCTATATATATACCCCCTATATAGTGTGTGAAAAACTTTGAAAGTTGGTCGTTGGATGAAGCCAATCCGACGGTACAAAGATGGCAAATCCGAGCACTACTGGCCGTTGGATATCATCCACCAGATTCTGCCACATGTATAATCTAGAATACTCCATGGTTGAACTTAATTCATGACTAAGGGCCTCTTTGTTTCATAGGATTGCAGAAATACAGGAATAGGAAAAAAGTAGGATTGGAATGGCATGTTCATTGGATCCCAATAGGATTTGAGTTTCTTTGATTGTGTCACATGAAAAACAAAGGATTTCTTTCAAGAGGTTGGAGTGCATGTTATAATTCCTATGAAAAGTAGTACAAATGAATCCTTAGGAAATTATTCTACATGATTCAATCCTACGAATCAAACAACCAATGTAGGAAAAATTCCTAAGGATTCTAATCCTTCAAAGATCCTATGAAAATCCTTTGAATCAAACAGACCCTAACTTTGCCACAACTAAGCTTAGGCAAAGTTATTAGTTCTTCAAAACGAGAGAAACAAGTTGGCAAGCCTAAGGGAATCTTGCCACATTTTTTGTGCGTATGTCATGTGGGGCCTTAGTGTGGCCTGCCTAAAGTGTGGCTTGAACCAAACACTCACCTAAGTTAATCAAACTTGCCTAACCTTACATTCCACCAGATTTTTCCACATGTTAGAATCCAAAAAGCTCCACATGTAGAAGCATAATGCACAAACCACCAGAATCTCATGCGTGCAATGCACGTGTACCTTACTAGTACTAGTAGTTGTAGTAGTAAGAAACAAATTCCAGTTTTGGCACGAGCTCGTACTGCGGGAGCACCACAAGGCCTGCCGCAGGAGTTACATTTCCCTCTCGGGGCCCACGGGACCGAACTTCAGTGGCTTAGTGCCCGGCCTATGAGTCAATGACATGCGGACCTTAAATGCGGCTGGCCCACATGTCATTCTCATGGTGGTGACGTGGTTCGCAACTCACTCATTCGAGATTAATCGGCCAGTGGTGGCGTGACCGTGGCGAGGGTGCCACAGCTGGGCGTCGGGGCGATACGAGGCGTAGATGGCCACACCGGCGGGTACTAGCGGCGTCGTGGGAATCGCGGGTGCCTGTGGTAGAAATTTGATGCTCGCCGCATTTTAGGTGGCCCACATGTCATGCACACAAGCTGTCATGTCTACGGACACATGCACTGCTTACCGATCACTGGAAGGAGTAGCAGAGAAAGCTATATATGCGGATAAATAGTTCCTTATAGTCAAGCAGACCCATGCTACTACTCTGTTCCAAAGACATGCACACCATCGAAATAGTCCATCTATATCAATATACACCAAGAGGGAATATTTTTTTTACAAGAGAAGAAATAGTTCATCCATCCATAATGCCCTCCTGCTGGTGCAGCCTTTTATTCTTCTTCTTCTTCTTCTTCTTCTTCTTGTTCTCATTCTCTGTGGGAGACGGCTTCGCAATAAGCTCTTTGGACCTTGCAGCTATCTCGAAACTCACACGGGCATCGAGGGCAGCATATTTTATCCGCTCGTACGTCAAGGGATAATTCTCCCATCCAGACGACCTTAATGCCACCGTCTCATCACCCTTTTGAAGATTTGTACCGAGCAGAAAATTTGCTATGTCGAATAGGGATGGTGTCTGTTTATCACAATCTTCTACAGGAATTTTGATTCTGGTTTGTAGGTCAGTGATGCTTTTCAAATCAAGGTTGTACGGCTTCAGCTTCTGTCTGTCCCATTTGATGGCTGCCCCACAGAAGTATACGTCCTCCCGAGACAAGAAATCGTGAAGCTCACGTGGTATGGAGGGCGAGTGTATGATGTGGTACACCAAAACATCATCTTCGTGGCACAGCTGAAGGACGGCGGCGCACTGGATCTTCCCAGGGGCACGCTCCGTGTACTCTGCGTCGAGACCGATGACCCTCGTCTCTACCTTTATGAGGGAGTTGGATACATTGTTGATCCACTGTCGAACAACCCTTGGGTGGATGGTGACGGTGGCAACTATGCGCATCGAGCCTTCGACGAGGACATGTTGGACGCTAAAAACCTGCATCTCGATCTCTTCCGTCATTTGGAACCGCTGGAATGGAGGGCTATGGTTTGGAGAATTAGGATTAGATTGCTAGTCTAACTGAAGTAGTAGATGATTATTTAAAGTGGTTAAAACAATGTGAACGCAGTGGGGTTTGGATGCAAATGAAGACGAAGGGGAGGTGAAGAAGCCGAGGAGAATTGGTTCTCGATGGAGAAGTAAATGGGAGAAGTGGCATGCATGCAGTTGACTAGACGGCTAGGTAGACTAAACGAAAAGGCTATGCGGGTAGACTGATGAGCCGTACTTGTTCGTGTACGTGCCCATCCTTCCTGATAGGTGGGACCTATGCATGCAAACAGATAAAAAAATGTCCTGGATACAGAACATGGATAACACTGTATATTTAGTGTAGAATCTTTTTAGTACTTTGAATTTTGGCCACTACTTCTGCTGTTTAGTAACTTTTCTGAATTTTGGCCACTACTACAGTAAGTTCAAGTGAGTAACTATAGTAACTTCAAGTGAGTAACTCCATTTCTGATTTTTTACATAAAACTAACCATGATATTTGTTCCTCTGTTCTGGTCATAATTATAATCTGATTGCTGAACCCTTAATCAATCTCATAATGTTTACATGATGCACAATTATACTGCCGTCAAAACTACTCCATACACACACTGTCGAAACTGACAAGATGGTGGTGGAGGTGGGAATAAATGTTCAGTATTGGTGCATTTTCTGTGCTTACAAAATTCAGATTGAATTTCACTACCAAAAGAAAAGAAGTGGAGATTAAATGTTGCTTTCCACTTACTTCACCTGTGCGTAACTCTTTTGGTGCATTTTCTGCAGAACCTATGTGTAGCTGCAGCATATAGGCCAGTTCATCAACTGCTCGAAGAAGAAAAGAAGGTGGCATTTCCTTGCCTTTAGCATACAGGCCAGTTCACTTAATGTCCTCTGGTGCTATATTTCTGAGAACATCCAAGTTTTTTACTTATCACTTTGCTAGCATTCACAAGTCTATTGAAGCGTGCATGTCTCTGTGAATCTTGCTGTCTACTCCAAGTAGATGGTGTTTAGCCTGGCAAAGGATATTAGTACTTGGTGCATTCTAAGTTTAAAACCACTGTAGATTTACAAGTGTTTACTGAAGATGACAAGTGTTTATTCAGTTCTAAATTTGAAGTGACTAGTAGACGAACAATATTCATCTTTTTCTGTATATGAAGAAGAATAAACCTAGCTAATTCAAATAATTCCAATTTTAGGGACATGTTTTTATCAACTCTTAGTTAAGGGGTTGTGGCAGTTTTCAGTTTTCAGTTTTGCGTTGCTTGAATTGATTCTACAGGAATATTTAGTGAAGAGTCATCGCTATGCTTAGCTCTCTGTAAAATGAATGACTGAAATTGGACAATTGGAAACTTTAGGTATGTTTGCAATTGGACAAATGGTGTATAAATCCAAATAAAGCAAATTAATTCAAATGATTCAAATAAATCCAAATAAACATGGTTGATCTTCATTTTGCATAAACCTGGTCGAGTATTATAGAGTAATTGACAACAAATTGACCTGGTTGGAATTCATACAACAACAGTAACAGTTAACTGAACTTCTTTTGCGTGCATTTATCACTCCAGAAAAATTTTAGTAACAAGTGAGCAGCCTCTGCATTTTCTCACTGAACTTTTGAGTGCATTTATCACTTGTTGGAGTGTGCTACAACTTCTGCAAATCACAAACTCCTTTAGTTTACATCTCAATTTTAGCAAACACTACAGTTTCAGTAAAGGAGTCATAACTGAATTACAGGCACTGTAGTTTTTCTACAGTATTGGAACACTGAACATGTTCAGTTAACTGTAGCAAGAAAAACTTCCAAAAACTAGCAGATCTCCAAGAATTCCAAGAGTATTACTCAATGAATTTGATGGCATCAAACTAAATTTTCACTATAATATGTTCATCATTTAGCAGCATTGTACAACCTTTGTCCTGGATTATTTCTCTAGCTTTGTATCCCCTGACTAAATTTTCTCTGCCTGTACTGAGAACAGCAAATTCAAACTCACAGCAACAGTAGCAAAGGCGGGCGGGGCAGACTCACCAGCACAGGCGGGAGTGGCAACAGAGGCGAGGCAGGGGAAAAGGCAAAAGCAGCATCAGAGGTCCATGACGCCAGCGTCGTCCACCAGTAGCAGCATGAGAGGCGGGAGTGGCCGGAATTTTCCACAGCGCCGATGGCCGAAGCGGACGAAATCGGAGGCGCAGGTGGGCGAACGTGGGCGGCGACCTTCAACGGGGCCGGCGGCGTAGCTCGATGAGGGTGCCGGCGCAGGTCGCCTTCACGGCGGGTGGTGCAGGTGGTAAGCCGCGGCCCAGGTGCAAGCGGGCGGCGGCGCTCTTGTTGGTCGCGAGCTGGGCCATGGTTCTGGTGTTGGTCGCAGCGCAGATCCAGGCGGGCGGCGGCGCAGGTGGGTAGTCGGCGATGGCTGCAAGGCGCGGGCGACGGGGGAGGAGGAAGGAAGGAGATGGACTTCTTTGTGACATGTTTAAAACTCTGTGGGTTTTTTTGCAAAAAAACAAATACACTGCCCTGTGGACAACTTTTCCCGGACGGAGGGAGTACTAGTTTAATCTGAGCTATGGGTGTGAAGCACTGATATGCCAGTACATTTGATTGTGACCTGTTCTAATTTTGTACCTGAACTTTTTTTAGAAAGGGCTGTACGTCAACTTAATGTGCTAGCAGAACTTATTGTGTTGTCTGTCTGTTTTCTTTGCACAACATTCAAGATATTTCCCTGTCATTGATAAATATGATGAACTGTTATGTACAACTTCGTTGGTTTCAACATAGCCCTTCCCGTAGCGATCCACTACTTCCATCCTGATTGTGCCGCCTGCATGAAATTTTTGTATGCAAGTTCAGTGTGCTATGATGTTCTATATGATTGTGTCAACTATATAAGTTTTTACTGAGCATCAGCAATGCATATGGCTGAAAGATGTATTTACGAGCATCGACCAATGGGTCTCTCTCTCTATCTCTCTCTCTCTCACACACACACACACGTGCACACACACGCGCGGACGCACAAGTGGGACCCGTTGAATTATTTATTTTTCTCATGACATCTTTTAATTAGGTCCCACTGTAATCTAACTTTTTTCTTAAGTTACTAATTGAGCTCAATGACTTCAAAAAGTTGTACAAAAGCCTTGTTTGGGCCTTTCCAACGTCGCTGAATGTGGGCTGAGTAACCATGTTAGGTCATACTATACTACACAGGCCTTTTTTTCAACATCAGCAATGCAACTGGGCCAACAGTTGTACACAATATCCGGGTCAACTTGTTATTCTCCACCCCGCTAGGCTGCAAACTTTCCTAGGAGGTATGCATTAGGCTTAACAAGAAAATGGACTTTAAAAAATATTAAATGGGATGTAATTATAATAACTGGACAGTTACTATGCACCAAACACGTAATTAGTTTGAAAAATATATTATTTTTGGAATTTGAAATTTTTAATTTCATTACTTGTTGCGCGTGCAATATTTTGTTGGATTTTAACATAATACAACTTTATTTTGAAATTATATTTGACCTGATTAGAAATTTCGGATAAAAATATTTCAGATCCCATCAAAATGTGGGAATTTTTTTTGAATTCTGTTTTGAGCGGTTGTTCGAAATTATTAATCGTTGTCCTAGCTAGAAGTTGGGCTGTACTTTTAACAAACTGTAAATGGGCTGTAGTAAATTCCATTAGAATTAAAAAAAATGGGCTGTACATTCTTACGAATCGCAAATGGGCTATATGTTCTCTGCCAAATCTGAGCTGTGGGCCTACTAAGTTGACGCGTACCAAGGGCTTTGTCAACTTAGTCAATATAAACGATTCTATCTGCAGTGATTGTATGATGTCCATCTAACGGCCGTAGTGCTTCTTCAACCTCTGGTCTTCCTGCTCCAGCCGCCCAAAGCAGCGTCGGTCGTGTCGCATGCTCCTGCCTTCCGTGGCCGCCTGTGATGCCGTGGAGGCCTCACCACCCCGTACTACTCCCACCGCTGGCCAGACCATCCCTCTACTCACCCACACCCCCTGTTATTCTGCGGCGACGGCAGCCTCACACCGTAGACGAACTAGTGAACCCTCGTACTCCTCTCCGCGCGGGCTTCCACTGTTGCGTCTTCCCCGGCTCCGCGTCGTCCCCTTCCTAGGCCTCGCCGTCGTCTAGACCACCGCCCTAGTGCTCTCGGCGCGGCGTGGTCAACATGGTCAATGAACAACTTCCAGCGGAAGAGTACTGTACGTGGAGAGGCTGACAGCTGGGTCCAGGCGGCCGCAAGGAAGTGCCTCCTTATTACGTGCAAAATAATTATTCCTCCACCTGACAGCAGGGACCCACCGGACGGGCCACCTTATTTCATGAAAAAAACATTTCCCCCCTGACTGCTGGGACCCACTGGACGGGCCAGCGTATTTCGCGAAAAAAAACGTTCCCCCGCTGTCAGCTCGGACCCACCGGAAGTGCCTCCTTATTACGCACAAAAAAATGAATACTCCCCTTGCTAGCTGGGACCGACCATGGTGGGAGGCTGACTTGTGGGCCTACTAAGTTGACTGGGACGGGGGCCTTTGTCAATTTTAGTCAATATGAACGATTCTAGCTCCAGTGACCGTACGATGTCCATCCAACGGCCCCAGTGCTTCTTCAACCTCTGGTCTTCTTGCTCCAGCCGCCCAAAGCAGCGCCGGTCGTGCCGCATGCTCTTGCCTCCTATGGCCGGTTGTGCTGCCGCGGAGGCCTCACCGCCCCCTACTATTCCCACCGCTGGCCAGGCCCTGCGGCGACGGCAGCCTCACACCGCAGCCGAACCAGTGAACCCTCGTACTCCTCTCCGTGCGGGCTTCCACTGCCGCGTCTTCCCCAGCTCCCCGTCGTCCCGTTCCTAGGCCTCGCCGTCGTCCACCGACCTGGTGCTCTCGGCGCAGCATGGTCAACATGGTCAAGGAACGACTTCCATCGGACGTGGACTGTACATGGAGAGGCTGATAGCTGGGTCCACGGCCGCAGCTAGGAAGTGCCTCCTTATTACCCGGAAATATAATGATTCCTCCACCTGACAGCCGGGACCCATCGGACGGGCCATGTATTTCGCGAAAAAACATTTCCCCCTGATTGCTGGGACCCACCAGCTACATCTTCGCACGCAAGGAAGTGCGTCCGGGCAAAAAAATGATTCGCCCCCTTGACTGCTGGGACCCACCAGCTACATCTTCGTAGGCAAGGAAGTGCCTGACAGTCGGGACTCACCTGGTTGAAGCGTATGTAGCATTGTCATTCTGGTCGCGAACGTGTAAGTACATATATACTGGTGGATGTAGAGTTGCGCACGTGTCGTAGTAGAGGCGTGTACGTGTCGTAGTAGAGGCGCGCACGTAGCATGTACACGTACGTCCAGCGGCCAGGATGCAACAAAGAAAATACAGCCACGTATGTGTACATACGGGCAGTGTCTCGAACGCCTACTCGCGCATACATACGACCAAGGCTCATGTAGATGGCTGGGTCGAAACAAAGAAACAGTGTCGTCGTCATGTTCATGGGGAGGCAACGGAATGCGTCGTGTTCATGGGGAGGCAACGGAATGCGTCATGTTCATCGGGAGGCAACAAAACGCATGGCAGCCAACCGGCTGGGTCGGAACGGAATGCATGGTCATGTTCATCGAGAGGGCTTGGACGGAACAGGCGATGGAAACGAGGCCTGGCGTAGCGCACACCGGAGGAAACAGACCTCCTACGTTCGGAAGGGGTTCCTGTTGATCGGGAGGGGTCTGGCGTACTGCAAAACGGAGGAAACAGACCTCCTACGGTCGAAACGCGGGTCCTCTTGATCGGGAGGAGTGTGGCGTACCGCAAAACGGACGAAACAGACTTGTGTTGGAGCGCTACGGTCGAAACGGGGGTGCTGTTCATCGGGAGGGGTGTGGCGTACTGCAAAACAAGACTCCACGGGAAACTGTTCATCTCCACCGTCGACCTCCTCCAGCCTCCACGGGCTACAGTCGACCTCCTCCAGCCTCCACGGGCTCCTGTTCATCCAACCTCCAACGCGCGCTACTCCACCGACTACTGTTCAACCACCCCTCCATGGGTACCCCTCCACCGTCTACTGTTCATCCAGCCCTCGACACCATGGGGTCCTATTCAACCACCCCTCCACGGGCACCCCTCCACCGTCTACTGTTCATCCAGCCCTCCACCACACCACAGGGTCCTGTTCATCCAGAGGCAACGCAACCGCTCACTGTTCATCCACCCCCCCCCCGCAACGCTCACCATTCATCCCAGAGGCAGCATCGATCGGCTTCAGTTAGCAGCAGTACCGAACGAATCGCTCGATCGGTTTCAGTTAACATCCATCGATCGATCGCTCGGGTTCAGTAACGCATAGCCTACAGTGCAATCGCTCGGGATCAGTTAGAGCCCAACGCCTCGCTCGGGTTCAGTTAGAGCCAATGCCTCGCACACACGCGCGTACGTGTACGAGAGAAACGTGCATCGCTCGGCCCCCGACCTCCCACCGTAACCGGGAACTCCCCGAAATTTTCCTCCCCCTCACTTCTACCACGGGTTTTTCTGTCATGGACGGCCCAAAGAATGTCATGCAGCTGCGTCTCTGGCCCGCCCAGGACGAAAAGCCCATTTTCTGTCATGATTTTTTGTCATAGAAGTAGGAGCCCACCACATCTATGATGATACCGCGTTTTGTCACAATTATCGTCATAGAAGTGTCATATGTATGACAGAAAAAAATTCGTTCGGCCCAAAATGTCATGGATGTGTCTTTTTTCTTGCAGTGCTTGTGTCTCGTGTTCTTTGGGTTCATCGAGCTAGGCCGTGGAATCGTTGAGAAAGCGAGCTTGGGGGAGAGAGTACTTCATGCGCACCCTAGAGTTCGAACCTCACAAGGGTTTGCCGGAACCCGTAATCAGACAGTCTCTTTACTGGTACACTAGCTTGTTCTGTACACCTTCTCAAGTCTTTGATTTTCTTTATTTTTTTTGAGGAAGGAAGGAGGACAAAATTGAGGGTTCCTGGGACTCGAACCCAAGACCTCTCGGTTGAAAAACATGGGTGCTAGTCACTTATGTGGCGAACGTTCCCTTGGAGGAGGACGGGAGACAAACGCATTTTCCTCACAGTGTTAGTTGTGATGCAACGTTGAATGGCCGCAGTTTCGTGAATGTTATCAGGCGAACGAGCCCAGTTTTTTTTTCTTCCTATATATAAAAAAGTATGCTACTGGTGTCAGCTTAGTCAACAAACGATTGTGCCAACCTTGTCTGTTGGATTGACATTCAACGTCTGTCGTGTTTCTTCAGTCTCTTCTTCCTCTAGCCGCCAAAGCCAAACCAGCACTGGTGGGACCGCCTACTCCTGCCTCCCACGGCTGGCTATGCTGCCGCGCACGCCCCGTGGCCACCTTGCACCCTAAAACTCTCTACATCTTCCCCTGCTCCTATTCGTTCCCGTCCGAGGCCTCTCCATCATCCTCCACCTTGGTTCACTCACCGCGGCGCCAGCCTCTGATGCTGTCGACATGGTCAACAACCGAGAGGAATAAAGAGATGATTGTACATGGTGAAGATGACGGTAGGGACCCACCAGGATCATGGCAGTAGGCAAGCAAGTGCCTCCTTAATTACAAGATAAAAGGGTTCCTCCTGATGGTTTCCTGACATCTGGGTCACATGCCACTGTCAACATAGTCAACAAGCGAGATAACTGCACAAGGAGCGGCAGACACCCGGGACCCAGCAGCGCGCGCAGTATTTTTTGGGGCACAGAGAAGGGTATCAACAGGGTTGTGCGGGGGTTGTGGCCCGTCTAGCCTAGGCTTTTATTTCATATGTTTACCACATGACCAGACCAGTTTTTTTCTTCCTGAAAATGGCTGGCCCAGCTATTTTGTTTTTTGCAGAATAACCAACGTAGGCCTACTTGCTATTCTACGCCCTGCTAGGCCGAAAATCTTTCAAGACAAGGAGGGATACATTCGGGCTTGCCTAGAAAATGGGCTATAAGTAATAAGAAATGGGCTATAAGTAATAATAAATGGGCTATAAAATGAAAAAAATACAACTAACAGACAATTAGTTCCAAAATAATTTTTCCTTTTGGATTTTGATATTTTAAATTTCATTGTTTTTGTGCGGGTAAAATTTCATTGGATTTAAATTAAGGTACGTTTAGTTTTTAAATTAATTTGAATCTGGCAAGAAATTTTAGGCTGTATGCTGTTTGGGACAGATTTGGATGCTGACTTGTGGGTCTACTAGGTTGACGCGTACGAAAGGCTTTGTCAACTTAGTCCACAAATGATCCTAGCAGCACGGCCGTTGGATATAATCCAACGGCCGTCCTACTTCTTCAATATCTGATCTTCTTCCTCCAGCCGCCCAAACCAGCGCTGGTGGGACTGCCTAGTCCCGCCTCCCGTGGCCAGCTGTGCTGCCGCACAGGCCGCACCGCCCCACCCTACTCCATCACTGGCCAGGCCATTCCTCTACTCACCCACACCTCCTGTTATTTTCCAGCGGTGGCAGAACCAGTAAACCCTCGTACTCACCACCGCATTGGCAACTACTGTCGAGTCTTCCCCAACTCCGGGTCATTCCCTTCCTAGGCCTCGTCCTCATCCACCTCCCTGGTGCTCTCGGCGCGGCGTGGTCAACATGGTCAAATGACATCCATCGGAATAGGACTATACGTGGAGAGGCTGACAGCTGGCTCCACGACTATAGGCAAGGAACTGCCACCTTATTACACGCAACATAATTATTCCTCCACCTGACAACAGGGACCCACCGGAAGGGCCTTTGTATTTCACGAAAAAAATGTTCCTCCCGCTGACAGCTCGGACCCACCAGCTATATCTTGGCACGGAAGGAAGTGCCTCCTTATTACGCACAAAAACATGAATACTCCTCCTGCTATCTGGGACCCACCATAGTTGGAGGCTGACTTGTGGGCCTACTAACGCGGACGGAGGGCTTTGTCAACTTAGTCAATAGGAACGACTCTAGCTCGAGTGACCGTACGATGTCCATCCCACAGCCGTAGTGCTTCTTCAACCTCTGGTCTTCTTGCTCCAGCTGCCCAAACCAACATCGGTCGTGCCGCCTTCTCCTGCCTCCCGTGGCCGGCTCTACCGCCGCACAGGCCTCACCGCCCCATCCTACTCCCATCGTTTTCTTGGCCAGCCTTGTACTCACCCAGACCTGTTGTTATTCTCCAACGACGGCAGCCTCACACTGTAGCCCAACCAGTAAACCCTCGTATGCCCCTCCACATGGGAAACAACGACCGAGTCTTCCTTGGTTGCGGGTCATTCCCTTCCTAGGCCTCGTCGTCGTCCATCGCCTTGGTGTTCTCGGCGCGGCGTGGTCAACATGGTCAAGGAACGACTTACATCGGAAGAGGACTGTACGTGGAGAGGATGACAGGTCGGTCCACGGCCGCAGCAAGGAAGTACCTCCTTGTTATGCGCAAAATAACGATTCCTCCACTTGACACCTCGGACCTACTGGAAGGGCATCTGTATTTCACGAAAAAACATTCCCCCCTCACAGCTAGGACCTACCGGCTTTATCTTCGCACGGACCGAACTGACTTCTTACCCCCTGATAGCTGGGACCCACCAAGTTGAAGCGAAGGTAGCGTTATTTGTCCGGCCGCAAATGTGTACATACATAGCGGTCGATCGGTCTCTCTGCAGCGACGTATCGTGGCCAAGTAAGGAGTGGCACGTGTCGAAGTAGAGGCACCGACATAGCATGTCATGCAGTCCGGTCTATATTGTGTACACGTACGTACGGCCATGCTGCAAGATAGTAAATATGGCTACATACGTACATACGGGCGGAGTCTCTAACGCGTACAGCGGCGTTGTCCTGTTCATCCGCAGCCAACCAGCTGGGTTGGAACGGAGTAAAAAACATTGCACATTCATTGGGATCCAACCGGCTTGGACAGAACAGCCGAAACGACATCTAGGGTACCGCAGAATAGAGGAAACGGCCTTCTGTTCGACCGTGTACGGTCGATACGGGGTCCTGTTCATCAGGAAGGGGCTGGCGTACCGCAAAACAGAGGAAACAGACTTTTATTCGCATGCCTACGGTCGAAATGGGGTGCTGTTGACCGGGAGGGGTGTGGCTACCACAAAATGGAGGAAACGAACTTGCGTTGGAGCACCTACGGTCGAAACGGGGTCATGTTCATCGCGAGGGGTGTGGTGTATCGCAAAACGGGACTCCACGGGCTACTATTCATCCACTGTCGACTTCCTCCAGCCTCCACCTGCTACTGTTCATCCACCGAGGACTTCATCCTCCACCAGCTATTGTTCATCCACAGGGTCCTATTCATCCAGCCTCCGTCTGCTACTATTCATCCAGCCCTCCACGGGGTCCTGTTCATCCAGCCTCCACCGACTACTATTCAACCAGTCCTCCACGGGGTCCCTCCACCGGCTACTGTTAATCCACATCCACCTCCTCGATCGGGGACCTGTTCATCCAGCGGCAATGGCTTCTACTACCAGGGATCCTGTTCATCCAACCCCCACCGAGAAATATTCATCCAACCCCCACCGGAACTATTCATCAAGAGGCATCTTCGATCGGCTTCAGTTAGCAGCCATAGCGATCGAGTTCAGTTAACAGCAAGGGATCGATCGGGGTTCAATAACGTAGCTAGTGCAATCACTCGGGTTCAGTTAGCGCCCAACGCCTCGCTCGGGTTCAGTTAGAGTGCAACGCCTTGCACACACGCATGTACATCTATGAGAGAAACACACAAACCTCCATGCACCACTCATCACCGACCACCCACCATAACCGGGAGCTCCCAAAAAAATTCCTCGCCCTCGCTTCCACAATGATTTTTTCCGTCATGGATTGCCCAAAGAATGTCATGTAGCTGCGTATGCGGCCGGCCTAGGACAAAAATCCCATTTTCCGTCATGATTTTTGTCATAGAAGTAGGATCCCACTACATCTATGATGATACCGGGTTTTGTCACAATTATCGTCATAGAAGTGTCATAAGAATGACAGGAAAAAAATTCATTTGGCACAAAATGTCATGGATGTATCTTTTTTTGTAGTGCATGCAAATGCTAAGCATTATATCTAGCCTAGATGCACGTAAGTAAAATAAAGAACCAATCATGGAGTGGTATACCTTTTGATCGAACTCTTTACCATTGTCGTCGGAGCCCAATTGACCTTTGGTTGGCATTGGCGTCGTGTATCCTTTGCAATCTTACATTCCAAACTTCTCCAGGCAATCTTTGAGGATTTTTCTTGTGATAGGAAGATGTCATTTCTCTGTTAACGTATGTGAAGACCAAAGAAGAATTTCAGCTCGCCCATCATAGACATCTGATATTGCTCTCGCATCATATGCCCGAACTCATCACTATACCTTTTGTCAGTGCATACGAAGATAATGTCATCCACATAGATTTAGCATACAAACAGTTCTCCATCATATGTCTTCCTGAAGAGAGTGGGATCCAGAAGACCAGGTTTGAAGCCTTTGCTCTTCATGAAGTCTTTGAGTGTGTCTTACCAAGCTCGAGGTGCATGTTTGAGGCCATACAGTGCCTTGTTGAGATTGTAGACCATATCAGGATGCTTTGGATCCTCAAAGCTAGGTAGTTGAGCTACATATACTTCCTCTTCAATTCTGCCATTGAGGAATGCACTCTTCACATACATTTGATATAGAAGGATGTTGTTGTGGTTAGGATAGGCTAGCAGTATATGTTTGGCTTCAATCCTAGCCACAGGAGGAAAGGTTTCATCAAAGTCAATTCCCTGTACTTGTGTGTAACCTTGAGCAACGAGACGAGCTTTGTTTCTGACAACTTGACCTTGTCCATCTTGTTTATTGTGATAGATCCATTTGGTGCCAATCATATTGTGCTTGCGAGGATCAGGGCATTTGACTAGCTCCTAGACATTGTTGAGCTCAAATTGTTGAAGCTCTTCTTGCATAGCTTGAATCCATTCTGGTTCCACGAAGGCTTCTTCAACTTTCTTGGGTTCAGATATGGAGATGAATGCAAAGTGTCGACAAAATTTTGCTAGTTGCATAGCTCTTGATCGAGTAAGCGGACCAGGTGCATTGATGTTGTCAATTATCTTCTCAATCTAAACTTCATTAGCCACACGAGGATGAACAGGGTGAAGATTTGCTTTTGCTGATCATTGTCTTCATCTTCAACATTATCTTCGGACTCAGCATTGTCTTCTCATTGAGTAGGAGTTGGAATGACAATTTCTTCTTCTATCTGTTCCTCAGTGGGTATGATTTCTCGAGTACCCATTAGCTCGATCAATTCACTATGAGAAGCTTCATATAGCACATTTGGCAGGTTCTCTCTTTGCGAGCCATTAGTCTCATCGAATCGCACATGTACAGATTCCACCATTTATAGTCAAAGAGGTTGAAGACTCTATAGGTTTGCAAATCCTTTCCGTAACCGAGCATAAAATCTTCATGTGCTTTCAGTGCAAATTTGGAAGTCGGATGTGGATCCTTGATTCAGCACCTAACACCAAAGACTTTGAAATAACTTATGTTTGGCTACTTACCAGTGAGTAGTTCATAAGATGTCTCCTTGAAGAATTTATGAAGATAAACTCTGTTGATGATATGGCATGCAGTATCAATGGCTTCAGGCCAGAACTTTCTTGGTGTCTTGTACTCATCAAGCATGGTACGAGCCATCTCAATAAGGGTCCTGTTCTTGCGCTCCACGACATCATTTTGCTGTTGTCGGATTCAGGGCTCCGTGGACCCAAAGAAGGTTCGAACTCTGAGCCGTGTGCGAAGAACTCAACCTCTCCAGCCAACCGGTTCGTAGCCCCCACGGCCTAGCTCGATGAACAAGAAAGGAAACGGACACTACAGTTTACCCAGGTTCGGGCCACCTTGCGGTGTAAGACCCTACTCCTGCTTTTGGATGCATTATCCTCACAAGGGGCTGAGGATGAACTAGTATAGAGGAATAATAACCTGAGGAGGGCTGTTCTTATGTGGTGTGATCTAAGGATTCCGCTCTCTCTTTCAGGCTTCAGAGCCTTTCCTACGGTGGTGGCTAAGCTATATTTATAGTGGCCTTGGTACTCTTCCACCAAACGAAGGCGGGAAGGGATCCCACAGTGGCCAATTTTGAAGGGGGACAAGAAGTACATCCTATCCTGATGAAAGGTGGTCTTCGCCTCCAAAGCTTCTGGTCATGAAATCGTGGTAGGCTCGGCGTTCATTGCCATCCTAGACCATTACCGGGTTCACACTATGCATCTCCAACCCAACTCCATCCTTCTCCTATCGATCTTCGCCTTCTACGGCGAGGCGTTTGTGGGCGTGATGCCCTTCATTGTACTACTCCGCCAGTTCTTCTTCCTCCGGATGCATGACCCGACCCAGCGCCCTAGCTGTGTCTCCTTCGTCATGGTCCATAGCGGCAACACGCTTATGAGGGCCAGGAAGAAGGTGGAGGACTTCCGGTGTAAGTGGATTTACATGGACGCCAAGGGCCTCCACGCTCGGCTAGAGCTGCCGACCGAGATGTCGGAGAAGCTAGACCAGTGGGCTCATGAGAAGCTCACCGACCCCTGGGTGGTGCCGGTCCTAATGCAGACGCAAGAGGACATGGAGTCTCGTGCTCTGGTGCGGGCCATGCTTGTTAGGGAGTTCCTAACGCAGCGCCTGGCTCCGCTCCAGGCACACTCGTGCCCCATGTGGGATTTCAATGGCGCGAAGGACGACATCCGGCTACGCCCATGGAGCTTGATAGGCTAAGAGCTGAGCAAGGTCGTGCGTACCTTGCTTGAGAAGGATCCGGGTGGCCTCCAAGCTGTGACGCTCCGAGACCGACGCGCCAGGTGTCTTCCAGTTATTCCTTGTTGTTCCCATGATCATCTTGCTTTGTTATATGCTTCATGATTTTGATGTGCCTCTTGTCATTTTATTGCTTTGCATCATGATCATCATGCCTTGGTTTGCATATTTAAGTTTTGTTGTGCGTTCTTGTGTGAAACCCCTCTTCTTCTTATCTCCACCTCTTTTATTCTCCATGCACATACGAGCAACCATTCATCAATTTCACCCAAGTTTCTATCCCATCCAAACTTCTCCTTTCTTCTTTATTCCATTTATTTTTATGCGGCATTTTTCCTATCCAGAAAAATGTTCTTCATTTCCCTGATAATCTTACACCATGCTTATAGCCTCTCTAACAAATTTCAGCTCAATTGAACTTGTTTTGGTTGCATTCAAAAATGGCTCAAGTTTGAATTTAATTCAAACTTGGATTATTTTTCTACCTCTGAAAAATGCCAGAAGCAATTTATTCAAATTCAGCACAAATCCTGGACTCCGGGGATATTATCATATCTCTCTCAATCTTCTTCATTATACTTGTGCTTTTCTGTCTTGTTTTCGGTCTGAAGAAAAGAGAAGAAGGACAGCAGCATTAGCAACATTGCATCCCATCTCCCCAGCCCACCTGCACTCACCTTTCAACCCATCCTAGCCTTCCCACTGGTAATTTCTCTCAAGGTGCAACCCTTCGGCCCCACATGCCATTCTCTCTTCTCCCTCCTTTTTCTTCCACCTCCCTTGCTCGCTCTCTCTCACGGTAAAATCTACAAGGGGCGCCCGCACATGGCCACGGTGGCGATCCGGCCATGCCCGAGCCCCTATTTAACCCTCCTCCGTGTCCGCACCAACCCCTAGGGTTTCCCTCTCGCCGCCTCCACCCTTTTCCTTCCCCTGTTTCTCCTTCCTCCTCAAGAGTCAGAGACCAAGCATCGCGCTTCGTCGCCGGCGTGCTCTCCTTCGTCCCCACGCCCCGCGACCCCGGCCATCTTCTTCCTCGACGTCGGCTACTTCCTCTACGTTATGGATCGGACACCATCTCGCCAAGGGAAGCCAAGGCCGCGATGCCCGCATCCTCTTCTTCCCCTGCTTCAACTTCGCGCACCTGAACCCTTCCGTGATCAGTGCCTCCTCACGCCTCCGTCGTCGCGTACCTGGCCTCCACATCGTGACCCTCGAGCACATGGTGAGCAGCCGCTCCTCCCCAGCTCTTCCCCGACGTGATTTCCATCTTTACCTGTCGTTTTGATCTTGTCTGAGGCATGTTCGCCATGGCCGTTTTGAACCAAGTCAATGCTCTGTTTCCGCGCAACCGCACACCCTGCTGCCGCCCCTTGCTGTCACTTGCACACCTTGCCGGTCGCTGTTTCTGCCCGCACACCAGCCGGTCACCGCGCCTTGCCGCACACCCGCACACGGCGCCATCCGTTCAGCATGCCGCCATGGACGGGCTGAGCCCAGCCTCGTCCGTGGCCTCCTCGCCACACGCCCAGCCACCCCAGCTACGCATCCACACATGCCTCCTTCCGCAGCTCTCCGCACGCGCACTCCCACGCTCGATCGCGAGCCCATGGCCCTGCTTCGTCTTGCAGCCGCCATGACCGAGGCGGCCTCGAGCTCGTCCTCGAGTCTTCCCGCGCACCTAGCCTTTGCACGCACACGTTCCGTCACCCCGCACCCTCGCAAGTATCCGCACCTCCACAAGTGCTCCTCTGCTCCGACGGTCGCCGTCTTGCTCGCCGGCGTCGTCACGCAATTCCTCTGTGAATGACGGAGAAGAAGGCCTGGCCTTTGGTTCCGTTTAAGTTCGACCACGCCCTTATTTTGCACAAACTTTCATCAGCAGCACACTGTTCAGGGCACTGATCTGTAAGTGGAAGGTCCTGGGTTCATGTCCGAGGCGCCCCAGTTTTTTGCACTGTTTTTTCCCTCTGCACACACTGTCACTCGGGCCAAATCCTCATCTGGGCCACTGCACCTTGATGTTTCGGGCCCGTGCATGTTTTTTTCTTCCTGTGGATTTGTTTAATTTTCAGTGCATTCCATATTTACAGAATTGCCACTATTTTACATTGTCTATAGTTAAATATGCATGCATCCAAACTAATTGAACCTTATATGCAAAATGCTTAGAATTTTATCTAGTTTCATAATATGATGTTTTCATCCATGTTTAAAATGTTTAACATGATGTTTGATTTAACTTGCATAAATGACATGCTAAAATGGTTTAATTCATATCTAACTAACCGTAGCTCCGTTTTAAATAAACTTTATATGTAAATGGGGTAGAAAAATGCATAGATTAACTTGCTGCACTTTATTTTGCTGTTTAAAAACACTAAAATTGTGTATAGGGCAGAACAGTACCAAACCTAATATATGCATATGAGGATTTTTCCGGACTTCTTGCTTGTTGTTCCGGCCTCATTTAAACTTGCCTAGATAGTTAGTTTTCTTTTGCTTCACCCCTTGCCGTGTTAAGAACATTTATTATTGTTGAGTACATAAACGGGAGATAACTAAATAAGTCATGTGGTGTTTCATCATTATGCAACTCGTTGCATATGGAGCTCTACTTAATTTGTAGGTTTGCTTGTGCACTTTGCCATGCCATGCCATGTATCATTAAACCAGACATGCATCATACTTGTTGTGCATCATGCCATGATTATGTGATGGTTGTTTACTATGTTGTTTGCTTCTTTCCGTGTAACTTCTCGTGTTAGCTTCGGTTTCGTTTCGGATTTGTGAGGATCCGTTCATCGACGTCCGTTTGTCTTCTTCATGTACTCGTTCTTCTTCCTTGCGGGATCTCAGGCAAGATGACCATACCCTCGAAATCACTTCTATCTTTGCTTGCTAGTTGCTCGCTCTTTTGCTATGCCTATGCCGCGATACCTACCACTTGCTTATCATGCCTCCCATATTGTTGAGCCAAGCCTCTAACCCACCTTGTCCTAGCAAACCGTTGTTTGGCTATGTTACCGCTTTGCTCAGCCCCTCTTATAGCGTTGTTAGTTGCAGGTGAAGATTGGAGCTTGTTCCATGTTTGGAACATGGATATTTTGTTCGGATATCACAATATCTCTTATTTAATTAATGCATCTATATACTTGGTAAAGGGTGGAAGGCTCGGCCCTATGCCTGGTGTTTTGTTCCACTCTTGCCGCCCTAGTTTCCGCCATATCGGTGTTATGTTCCCGGATTTTGCGTTCCTTACGCGGTTGGGTTATAATGGGAACCCCTTGACAGTTCGCCTTGAATAAAACTCCTCCAGCAATGCCCAACCTTGGTTTTACCATTTTCCACCTAGCCTTTTCTTTCCCTTGGGTTCTGCAGACTCAAGGGTCATCTTTATTTAACCCCCCCCCCCGGGCCAGTGCTCCTCTGAGTGTTGGTCCAACCTGTCAGCTGCCGGTGGCCACCAGGGGCAACTCTGGGCTGGCCTACCGGAAGTTTGGACAATCTGAGTGTGCCTTGAGAACGAGATATGTGCAGCTCCTATCGGGATTTGTCGGCACATTCGGGCGGTGTTGCTGGACTTGTTTTACCATTGTCGAGGATGTCTTGTAACCTGGATGCCGAGCCTGATCGGATTGTCTTGGGAGAAGGAATATCCTTCGTTGACCGTGAGAGCTTGTGATGGGCTAAGTTGGGACACCCCTGCAGGGATTTGAACTTTCAAAAGCCATGCCCACGGTTATGGGCAGATGGGAATTTGTTAATGTCCGATTGTAGAATACCTAAAGTTGATCTTAATTAAAATGCACCAACCGCGTGTGTAACCGTGATCGTCTCTTCTCGGCGGAGTCCGGGAAGTGAACACGGTGATGGAGTTATGCTTGACATAGGTTGTTCTAGGATCACTTCTTGATCATAGTTGTTCAACCGTGCTTTGCCTTCTCTTCTCGCTCTCTTTTGTGTATGTTAGCCACCATATATGCTAGTCGCTTGCTGCAGCTCCACCTCATACCATTTCCTTATCTATAAGCTTAAATAGTCTTGATCGCGAGGGTGTGAGATTACTGAGTCCCCGTGACTCACAGTTACTTCCAAAACCAGTTTGCAGTTGCCATTGAACCGTGCAGATGACGCAACCTAGCTCAAGGAGGAGCTCGTTGAAGATCTTGCCCTTTGTGTTGTTTCGTTCTAGTTGATCAGTAGTGGAGCCCAGTTGGGGTCGATCGGGGATCTGTGTAGCATTTGGGGTAGTCTTCTTTTCATTTTGGTTCCGTAGTCGGACCTTGATTGTATCTAGATGATGTAATGCTTTATTCATGTAATTATGTGAAGTGGCGATTGTAAGACAACTATGTAACTCTTTCCCTTATGTATTACATGGGATGTGTGAAGATTACCTCACTTGCAACGTTGCTTTCAATGCGGTTATGCCTCTAATTCGTGCTTCGACACGTGGGAGATATAGCCGCATCGAGGGCGTTACAAGTTGGTATCTGAGCCTTCCCCGACCTTAGGAGCCCCCTGCTTGATCGAATCGCTGGCGTTATTGAGTCTAGAAATGTTTTGAGTCATTTAGGAATTATATATATCAGAGATTTAGGACTTCTTTTTACTCCTCAGTCCCTTCGTCGCTCTGGTGAGGCATCCCGACGTAGAGTTTTGACTCTTCTCTTCTCAAATTTCACTAAAAAAATTTAGGATCACGTGGGTATCTTGGAATCGTTCTGATGGTTTTGTGACAAGAACATTGTTCTTGGTGCCTCCTGACATTTAGGGGTTGTGGCAGTGTCCCGGGGAGTTGAGCTCTGAGGTGTTGTTGTCACAATTTTATCGTTGCAGTTCTGGAATACCTGAGCTCGCCGACATCGAAAATCTCTTTTATGCAGTTGTTGGTTAGATAACCTCGACGCCACCCAGTACTGGGGCGGGAGTTCGGGAGTATTGCCATAACTCGTATAACGGATGCTTTTCGAAGGTTGAGGTAAATGATTTTCGAAGGTTTCTTGGTTATGTGTTGAAGGATGGATACAGCTGGATGTAGGATTTGTTAGTTTTTGGTGAGATATTATTCTTCCCCTCTATCCCCAACACCCGATTGCATAACCGGAAAGTTTCGGGAGTTCATAAGTGGGAATTCAAGTAGCTCTTAGGATATCTTTCCGACAGATGCATGATATGATATTGGGCTTTGACGTCTAGTGGTCCGCCTATCCACGGTTGGTTTAAAGTGGTCTCATTGTGTCTTAAAGAGTCCTTGGCTATGCCAACTCGGGACGCTTCGTACGTCATGTGCACTGCCTTGTACATGATGGTGTTGTACGATCGAGCCCGTGTAGGCCCCACCACGAAAACTTCGGACGAAATCTCTATCATATGTTTGCTCTGGCTTATTCCGTAAGCCAATCCTTTGTTTTGTTTTGAGTTGTCGTATTCGAGTTGCTTCAATTTCAAATGTTGATTCCATACCTTTCCTAAGCGGTGTTCTCATGTTCCTATGGGAATACTAATCCTTCTCGATCATCAAGTTTGTCATGTCAATCCTTGTCAGCCGGTGCGATTCTCTTCAAGATGATCCTATCATTTGTCACTTCCGTAAGATCAACTCCAAGTCTTCTCAAGGTTGTTTGCTTCATTCGTCCCAAGCTGCCTTTGTTTTTACCGCCCACCCACCCTTTTTTTCTTTAAGGACTCGGATTCCTTTTTCGAGTATCCATTTATTGATGGAAGTCTCTCCATTATTTTTCCTTCATGTTCTTATTCGGTGATTCTCATGAAGATCCTAACGGAACCTCAAGTTCGTCATTCCTCATTCTTTTTCTTCTCCGATGGAACCAATTCAAGCTTGGTTGATCATATCCTTTCCTCGTTTCAAATGCCTTCTCATACCAGTGCACCTCATAATCATTCCCCGCTTGCTATTCAATTGTTCTGGAGTGCTCAAGATATCTCGAAGATTCGTGTTTCCACTCTGCATCCGTTCAAGCTATTTCGAGGTCTTATCTTATTCAAGCCATTTAATTCAACTGGTGCTATCTCCATTTTCAAGTAATCATTCTACGGTGTTTCTTTTGAGTGGGCCCTAACCCACAGGTCTTTTTCCAGGATCTTACCTGATTCTTCTTATTCTCCCGGAGCTTTTCAAATTCATCTCAAAGTTTGGCGTAAGAATGAATTATCATGAGTCATATGTATTTCTCCAAGATTTGTCAAATTCTTTTCATCGTTGGTTCAACTTTTCCATTCTTCTTCATTCCGGAGTGCTTCAACAATTCTTCGTGGTGTGTCCCGTTGCAATTCTCAAAATTTGAAGACCGAAGAAGAGTTTTACCTCCATATCTTATACGTTCTCTCAGAGATTCGTGATTCTAGTTTGAGCCTATCCTCTCAAAATTGTTTTCAATTGTGACAAATCTTTTCATCCTTCCGGAGCAATTCAAGAGTGTTCTCAGTTTGTTATCCAGAGTCCATCAGTTCAGGTTTATTCATTCTCAGCTTTCAGTTGTGATTCTCCAATCCTACCGGTGCATCGTTCAAGTGATCTCTAATCAGTTTGTGATCCCTTCATTCTCATGTATCTAGATTGTCTCAAGTATCTTCGTTCATTTTCAATTCTTATGGTGGTTCGTTCAAGAGTTCTCTTCCTTGGTTATCATATCAATTTATTCGTTCTTTCAAATCCTAACGGCAGTTCATTGAAGACCTTCTCAAGTTTGCGCTATATCTATCTAATCCTTTCTACGAGTATAAGTAATATGTCAAATCCGTTGATTGTCATCAATCTAAATTGGTGAAGGATAAGCATAATGTAATTCTTATTCTTGTTTCGTCGAGTAAATTTAATTCCTTATTCCGGAGGTTCATCAAAATTCTTGGTTTCAATTGTTTCATCTTTTCTTACCAAAATTCCAAGCTCTCTCAATTATATCATCGCGAAGCTCCATCTAAATCATCGCAAGGCTTCAACCTTATTCTTTTCATCCTTCTTTTCGTGTGATCATTCTTCTGTTGCCGAAGTTCTTCATGGAGGTCCTACATGTTGGTTTATCAAGGATTTCATTCATTCTCGAAGTGCTCATTGAGATTCTTTTCAAAGGAGCTCAAGTATTCTCCATCTTGCAATCCGGAGTGCAATGCTTTCTTCCGTATCCTTGGAGGTGGTATTATGTCATTCTTGATAATTTGAGCTTATGTGTCATGATTCACATGTTGTTAAGAATGAGGTATTTTAAATCCATCAATCTCGTCATTGGAGTTATCTTCGGTTATATTTCACCTAAAGCCTTCCCTAAGGATTGGTGCTAATTATGGAGCTTATAAATGACCCAAGTTCTTCATTTATCCTCCTAGTGATATAAGTTTCTCGTCTCCTTGTTCATATCAATCCAATCTTCTCCGTGAGTGGCAAGTGGGTAACTTCATAATGTTGATATGCCTTCTATAAGCCCACTTCAAGCTTGTCCTTCTGTTGTTGGTGTTCCAACAACTCCGTTCGAACCTTCTCCTAAAGATGCCTTTTCAAGCTCTTTTGTGGCAGAAGTTGGCTTTGCTTCTCCATTCTTTTATTTCAATGATCTAGCTTCTATTTCTCTCTTCCGGAGGCATTGCGATGTTGTTCTTTTCACCTATCTTTTTGTTTTGTCAAAGATCATGTTCTTTTCATGCTTATCCATTTAACCGGAGTGTTGTGACCTTTTGCTCTAGTTCTTCATTTTATCAAGCCTTGCATATCTTTCCAACCGGAGTGTTGTTCGAATTTGTTCTTCCTTGTTTCCTTTTCCTAACGGAGTGTTTTCTACTTCGTTCATCTCCGTTATATTCTTTCTTTATATTTGCTCAACCTCACAAGGTTCCTTGGTTTCACTCATTGGTCAAAGAAGCAACTTAGTTTTACCTCTTCTCTTCCTCTTCCTTTTCCCTCCGGTGCCATCGTAGATCTCGGGATGAGATCCTCTCGTAGTGGTGGAGTGTTGTGACGCCCCGAGACCGACGCGCCAGGTGTCTTCCAGTTATTCCTTGTTGTTGCCATGATCATCTTGCTTTGTTATATGCTTCATGATTTTGATGTGCCTCTTGTCATTTTATTGCTTTGCATCATGATCATCATGCCTTGGTTTGCATATTTAAGTTTTGTTGTGCGTTCTTGTGTGAAACCCCTCTTATTCCTATCTCCACCTCTTTTATTCGCCATGCACATACTAGCAACCATTCATCAATTTCACCCAAGTTTCTATCCCATCCAAACTTCTCCTTTCTTCTTTATTCCATTTATTTTTATGCGGCATTTTTCCTGTCCAGAAAAATATTCTTATTTTCCCTGATAATCTTACACCATGCTTATAGCCTCTCTGACAAATTTCAGCTCAATTGAACTTGTTTTGGTTGCGTTCAAAAATGGCTCAAGTTTGAATTTTATTCAAACTTGGATTATTTTCTACCTCTAAAAATTGCCCAAAGCAGTTTATTCAAATTCTGCACAAATCCTGGACTCCGGGGATATTCTCATATCTCTCTCAATCTTCTTCATTATACTTGTGCTTTTCTGTCTTGTTTTTGGTCTGAAGAAAAGAGAAGAAGGAAGGCAGCAGTAGCAACATTGCATCCCATCTCCCTAGCCCACCTGCACTCACCTTTCAACCCAGCCTAGCCTTCCCGCTGGTAATTTCTCTCAAGGTGCAACCCTTCGGCCTCACATGTCATTCTGTCTTCTCCCTCCTTTTTCTACCACCTCCCTTGCTCGCTCTCTCTCATGGTAAAATCTACAGGGGGCGCCCGCACATGGCCACGGTGGAGATCCGGCCATGCCCGAGCCCCTATTTAACCCTCCTCCATGTCCGCACCAACCCCTAGGGTTTCCCTCTCGCCGCCTCCACCCTTTCCCTTCCCCTGTTTCTCCTTCCTCCTCAAGAGTCAGAGACCGAGAGAGCGCCGGAGCATCGCGCTTCGTCGCCGGCGTGCTCTCCTTCGTCCCCACGCCCCGTGACCCCGGCCATCTTCTTCCTGGACGTCGGCTACTTCCTCTATGTCATGGATCGAACACCATCTCGCCAAGGGAAGCCAAGGCCGCGATGCCCGCATCCTCTTCTTCCCCTGCTTCAACTTCGCGCACCTGAACCCTTCCGCGATCAGTGCCTCCTCACTCCTCCGTCATCGCGTACCCGGCCTTCACATCGTGACCCTTGAGCCCATGGTGAGCAGCCGCTCTTCCCCGGCGTGATTTCCATCTTTACCTGTGGTTTTGATCTTGTCTGAGGTATGTTCGCCATGGCCGTTTTGAACCAAGTCGATGCTCTGTTTCCGCGCAACCGCACACCCTGCTGCCACCCCTTGCTGTCACTTGCGCACCTTGCCGGTCGCTGTTTCTGCCCGCACACCAGCCGGTCGCCGCACCTTGCCGCACACCCGCACACGGCGCCATCCGTTCAGCATGCCGCCATGGACGGGCTGAGCCCAGCCTTGTCCCTGGCCTCCTTGCCACACGCCCAGCCACCCCAGCTACGCATGCACACATGCCTCCTTCCGCAGCTCTCCGCACGCGCACTCCCACGCTCGATCGCGAGCCCGTGGCCCTGCTTCGTCTTGCAGCCGCCATGACCGAGGCGACCTCAAGCTCGTCCTCGAGTCTTCCCGCGCACCTAGCCTTTGCACGCGCACGTTCCGGCACCTCGCACCCTCGTAAGTATCCCGCACCTCCGCATGTGCTCCTCTGCTCCGACGGTCGCCGTCTTGCTCGCCGGCGTCGTCACGCAATTCCTCTGTGAATGACGGAGAAAAAGGCCTGGCCTTTGCTTCCATTTAAGTTCAGCCACGCCCTTATTTTGCACAAACTGTCATCAGCAGCGCACTGGTCCGGGCACTGATCTGTAAGTGGAAGGTCCTGAGTCCGAGGCGCCCCAATTTTTTGCACTGTTTTTTTCTCTCTGCACACACTGTCACACGGGCCAAATCATCATCTGGGCCGCTGCACCTTGATGCTTCGGGCCCGTGCATGTTTTTTTTCTGCCTGTGGATTTGTTTAATTTCCAGTGCATTGCATATTTACAGAATTGCCACTGTTTTACATTGTCTATAGTTAAATATGCATGCATCCAAACTAATTGAACCATATATGCAAAATGCTTAGAATTTTATCTAGTTTCATAATATGATGTTTTCATCCATGTTTAAAATGTTTAACACGCTGTTTGATTTAACTTGCATAAATGACATGCTAAAATGGTTTAATTCATATCTAACTAACCGTAGCTCCGTTTTAAATAAACTTTATATGTAAATGGGGTAGAAAAATGCATAGATTAACTTGCTGCACTTTATTTTTCTGTTTAAAAACATTAAAATTGTGTATAGGGCAGAACAGTACCAAACCTAATATATGCATATGAGAATTTTTCCGGACTTCTTGCTTGTTGTTCCGGCCTCATTTAAACTTGCCTAGATAGTTAGTTTTCTTTTGCTTCACCCCTTGCCATGTTAAGAACATTTATTATTGTTGAGTACATAAATGGGAGATAACTAAATAAGTCATGTGGTTTTTCGTCATTATGCAACTCGTTGCATATGGAGCTCTACTTAATTTGTAGGTTTGCTTGTGCACTTTGCCATGCCATGCCTTGTATCATTAAACCGTACATGCATCGTACTTGCTGTGCATCATGCCATGATTATGTGATGGTTGTTTACAATGTTGTTTGCTTCTTTCCGGGTTACTTCTCGCGTTAGCTTCGGTTTCGTTCCGGAGTTGTGAGGATACGCTCATCTACGTCTGTTTGTCTTCTTCATGTACTCGTTCTTCTTCCTTGCGGGATCTCAGGCAAGATGACCATACCCTCGAAATCACTTCTATCTTTGCTTGCTAGTTGCTCGCTCTTTTGCTATGCCTATGTCGCGATACCTACCACTTGCTTATCATGCCTCCCATATTGTTGAGCCAAGCCTCTAACCCACCTTGTCCTAGCAAACCGTTGTTTGGCTATGTTACCGCTTTGCTCAGCCCCTCTTATAGCGTTGTTAGTTGCAGGTGAAGACTGGAGATTGTTCCATGTTTGGAACAAGGATATTTTGTTGGGATATCACAATATCTCTTATTTAATTAATGCATCTATATACTTGGTAAAGGGTGGAAGGCTCGGCCTCATGCCTGGTGTTTTGTTCCACTCTTGCCGCACTAGTTTCCGTCATATCGGTGTTATGTTCCCGAATTTTGCGTTCCTTACGCGGTTGGGTTATAATGGGAACCCCTTGATAGTTCGCCTTGAATAAAACTCCTCCAGCAATGCCCAACCTTGGTTTTACCATTTTCCACCTAGCCTTTTCTTTCCCTTGGGTTCTGCAGACTCAAGGGTCATCTTTATTTAA
>NC_041384.1:315067133-315100823 GCF_002162155.2 Triticum dicoccoides
GTTGGTCAAACCTGTCACCGCCGGTGGCCACCAGGGGCAACTCTGGGCTGGCCTACCGGAAGTTTGGACAATCTGAGTGTGCCCTGAGAACGAGATATGTGCAGCTCCTATTGGGATTTGTAGGCACATTCGGGCGGTGTTGCTGGACTTGTTTTACCATTGTCGAGGATGTCTTGTAACCTGGATGCCGAGCCTAATCGGATTGTCTTGGGAGAAGGAATATCCTTCGTTGATAGTGAGAGCTTGTGATGGGCTAAGTTGGGACACCCCTGCAGGGATTTGAACTTTCAAAAGCCGTGCCCGCGGTTATGGGCAGATGGGAATTTGTTAATGTCCGATTGTAGAATACCTAAAGTTGATCTTAATTAAAATGCACCAACCGCGTGTGTAACCGTGATGGTCTCTTCTCGGCGGAGTCCGGGAAGTGAACACGGTGATGGAGTTATGCTTGACGTAGGTTGTTCTAGGATCACTTCTTGATCATAGTTGTTCAACCGTGCTTTGCCTTCTCTTCTCACTCTCTTTTGCGTATGTTAGCCACCATATATGCTAGTCGCTTGCTGCAGCTCCACCTCATACCATTTCCTTACCTATAAGCTTAAATAGTCTTGATCGCGAGGGTGTGAGATTGCTGAGTCCCCATGACTCACAGTTACTTCCAAAACCAGTTTGCAGGTGTCGTTGAACCGTGCAAATGACGCAACCTAGCTCAAGGAGGAGCTCGTTGAAGATCTTGTCCTTTGTGTTGTTTCGTTCTAGTTGATCAGTAGTTGAGCCCAGTTGGGGTCGATCGGGGATCTGTGTAGCATTTGGGGTAGTCTTCTTTTTATTTTGGTTCCGTAGTCGGACCTTCATTGTTTCTGGATGATGTAATGCTTTATTCATGTAATTGTGTGAAGTGGCGATTGTAAGGCAACTATGTAACTCTTTCCCTTATGTATTACATGGGTCGTGTGAAGATTACCTCACTTGCGACATTGATTTCAATGCGGTTATGCCTCTAATTCGTGCTTCGACACGTGGGAGATATAGCCGCATTGAGGGCGTTACACTAGCGGCCTATCTTCCATTGTACCACCGTGGCGACGGGGCAGAGCTGGTCGCCGCCATGCCCATCTTCAACAAGCAGGGGCTCATGCCGCTCGCTCTCCCCAACTCCCCGGTGCTAGTCTCTTCTAGTGATGACACCAAGGAGAAGGGGGAGGACGACTCAGAGGCGACTGTGGACGATGTGGCGGAGACCTCTCCCCCGTCACAGACCGAGCTTCTCCGTGGTCTCTCTGATGATGACGAAGCCGCCGAGCACTTGATCGAGGGATCCTCGTGCTCCACCGGGGCCGTTACCAGGTCCGGGGGCACCCCTTTGCGGAGGCTGGGATGAGTGACTCCGTAAAAGGGTGAGGCAACATCGCTTCCTCGGAGCAACACCCCCGCCTTGTCATCCGTCGCCGCCGCCCCGGGGCCAGCTGCCATGCGCCCGGCTGATCCCCAGGGCATGACGAAGCCCGCGCTCAGGAAGATCGGGGGCGCCGCAGTCCTGGCTAGGAAAAGGGCGTATATCGCCATCGACAAGTAAGTATCTTACCTTGTTTTCGTTCGTCATCCTTGACGCCATGCCCACAATGCTCTTCTCCTGGTAACCAGGGTGGAGCCCATGGTGAAGAAGAACAAGGAGGAAGCTGGGACCCATGATGTCGCACCGTCAGCCACAGCCATGGCGACCCTAGCGCGGGCGGAGGAGGCCGCCTCGTGCTCCCTTGTGACGAAGCAGACCCCTCAGAGCTCGGTGGCTAAGCCTCGGGAGGAGGCCGCTTTCGTGGCCCAGCAAACTCTGGAGCCGCCCGTCCCTGTCGCACCCGCAGGGGGTTTGGGGGCTCCACAGCCCCCTGCTGCCCTTGCTGATGTGGCGGTGCCAGTCTAGGCGCCAGTTCCGCCTCCTCCCCAGGCCCTCGTGCTGGCGGACTGTGGCCCCTCAGCCAGGCCCGGTGCTCTGGAGGAGGCCTACACCATGCTGGACCAGCTTCGGACCGATCTTCAGGGGGCCGACAGGTGCGTGGTGACGGGGCGTCTTGGCTGATCTCGGGGTAGCTCCAGGCCGACGCGTCTATCAGGACGGCCTGGGGCCGAGCCGAGGCTGCCGCCATGGAGGGAAGGAAGAAGGCCGACGAGGCCATGGTGGCTCATGACGCGGTGCTAGTCGATGCAGCATCTGCCAAGGAATGTTGCAACATAATGGAAGCCGAGCTAAAGTTTCTCCGCGAAGAGCAAGCTGCCCACGCCCGTCGTCTCCAAGACCGGGAGGAGCTCAAGGCCCGGGAGGCTGTGCTCACCGACCGCGATGCCAAGCTGGCCCAGACAGCCCAGGCGTACCATGCCAAGCTTGTCTCTGAGGACAATGCCTGGCAGGAGGCCAAGAAGAAGACCCTCGCCGCCGCTGAGAAGGCGGCAGCCATGGGGGGCGAGGCCTTCGTCTCCCTTGACGTGAGGTCCCACACGGCGCTGCACTCCCTTTAAGGAGAAGGGTACGAGAAGCCGCTGGCGACTCCGGAGGACGGCCTTGCCGGTCTTCTCCCCAAGCTCACCAAGGAGCTCGGAGGCATCGCCGCCAGAGTGGGCTCCATCGTGGAACGGGAGTGTCGCGCGCTTTTCACTGCGGCCGCGACACGTGTCTTCAGCCACCTCCATCTCCGGGACCCAAGCTTTGACTTTGGTGCGCCGATCGAGCCGGTACTCCTGAGTCCCGCAACACTGTCGTTGAGGGCCGTGAAGAAGCAGGTGGAAACCCTTCTAGAGAAGTTCCTCTTCATCGACCCTGCGGTTGCGGCAACTGGAGCTGGCGGCAAAGATGGTGGCGGCGTTGTCGATGACCAGCTCCCCACGGCAGGCAACATCGGCGACCGAGGTGATGGTGGCGCTTCCTCCTAGTTTGACCCTGTGACATTTTCCGTGCCTCATGGAGGAGTGAGAACTTCTGCTTGAACTTGTGAGACATTATTTTTTGTAATAACTTGCTAGGACTCCACAGTTTCCTTTGTGTGCTCGATTTCCTTTCCTTTTGCCTTAGTGCTCTGCATCGGCAGGGCTCGGCCCCGCGCATACCTCAACCGGCGTTGGGGCGTATGGATCGCTAGGATGAGGCCAAGGGGTGAGAGGCAACGTGACAAGTGAGGCCCCTGAGTCCCGATGCTCAAGGGTCCCCATTGACGTATGAACATCCGTCATGAAGGAAATGTGAGCAGCGTCTGGGTTAATCCAGAGCCCTCATACCTTTCCTCGCCAGCTTTTGCCGGGGAGGGTCGCGAGAAGACGAGTTGCAAGAGACCTGGTGAGGTGACATGCGCCAGGCATGGCCTAGGCGGAGCCCCCGTACCTAGCCCCCTCGTGCAGCCCGCCCGTAGGGAAAGCGGCATGGTGAGGTCAGACAACGAGAGTAGTGGCCCTCCTGAGGTTGCTGCTGCTAGGGCGCCCTCAGTTGTTTATTCACCAGCGCGGATCATGGTGCTTCCACTCTTGCATGGGCATAGCCACTCCTCGACCGTGTCGTCTGCCAGTACGGAGCATGGGGCTTCCACTGGTGCGTGGGTGGGAGATCCCTCTAGGGGTAGACTCCGGGGCGTGTACAGCCCCGTCCTGACACGTGGCTTGCACGGAAGGACTGGACGAGGTGTATATGGGCACCCGTGAGCCAGTGCGGGACTCATGAGGCCCTACCTCAAGGCGGGTTGTGCCTGAATTTTGGTTTGGAACACTTGTAAGGGTCTTGTGAGATGTTTAGGTGGCCTGCTCCGAGTGAATTTCAGTAGGACATCGCATGAGAAGGCCAAACACCAACGATCCCAGGAGGTGATGTGAATGGGGCCGGCCCAGCAGACAGAGCTCAGCCTCTGGTTTTATTGACATTGCAGGGACGGACCCGAACACAATAGCCATGCCCAGTCTTCTCATGCAACAATCATAAAGAAAGACAACCAGCGCATGGCTCCCGCAGCGACGAAGCACCGGGTTGCACGCCCTGACTCGTACACTCTCAATTAGCTCATGCAAGAACAAGGCACCAAGGACCATAGGAGGTGACGTACACGGGAGCTGGCCCATGAGACAAAGCTCGACCACTTGGGTTTAGCGACGCTGTAGGGGTAGACCCGAGCACAAACGACGTGCCGGTCATTAATCATGAGGCGGTCGTGGGTAGGTTTGTGAGGGTGCACGACACTCATGGTGGCGAAGCATCGGACATGGTGGTGATAATATAAAGCAATTCATGAAAGGGTAAGGCTAGTTCTGATATATGCGCAAAACGATACATGATGCAGGGATGGACCCATACAGCTTGAGGATAATGCAGCCCGAGGGGCGCCCTCAATTGAACAAACCAAAAAGTCAGCTGGCATTGTTGTTGTAGAAGCGTTGGGGCAGCTAGAGATGCACGCTGAGGAGGTCGTTCCTCATGAGTCATCCAGCTCCTAAGTCTTGGGGGCTCCCGAGGTCCAGGAGGCTCGCGGGGGTCTAGCGCCTCCAGCATCAGGACTGCCTGGAGTCTGGCCTCTTGAGCCGCCAGGATGCCCTGCTTGTAGCGCTGGTGTGTGGCAGCCATGTTCAGTAGGCCAAATGGCATGCAGACATAGTTGTGGGGGCAGCCCCCACTACGGCCGACGCGAGACGGCCGGAAGCGCTCCTGAGAAGCGGCCCTGTTGAGCCCTGGGATGTTGACGCAGACGCGCAGCTCACCACCCTGTCAGGAGCAGTAGCTATGCCGGGCGATGTGAGGCCGTGCTCGCCCCGCATGGCTCGCACCTTCAGAAGCTCTTCGATTGCCTTGGTGATGAACTCCCGAGCGCCTGCCGCCTCACGCCCTGCGCCATGTTCATGGAAGCGCGCGTTGAAACACACCTCCACATGGTGCCTGAACGCCTCCCTCGTGATGTTGGCTAGGTCAGAGGCCCGCCAGAGGAGAGCCCCCGAGCCCATCCTAAGAGGGGCGCCAGGCGCACCGTCCTATGTGAGAGGGAAGGGCGCCCCATCAGTGGGTGTGGGGCCTAAGGCACGATCATCGGACACCCCAGCCTCCTGAGGACCTCTGGGGAGTAGCTCCTTCTTCTTCTTGGGGACGGCCTCAGGAGGATGGATGGCGCCCTCATCATCTAAGTTCTCGACCACTGCGGCCTGGTAGGCACTGTCAGGACCCCTATTCCAAGTCACATCGAGCTAGCCGATAACACCTCAGATCACTTTGCGGCCTCACGCACGGTATTCCCACGGGTGTCGCCTTACCATGGCCCGAGACCGTTTGCACCTTTTGGCTCATATATATGATAGTGTCACTAGCATCCATATGACAGAGAACCCAGGCCGACATGACTAGTCGTGAACCCAAAGTGGCACTAACTTACGGGGACATGCATTCATGAATCAACATCGAGCATGTCGGTCAGCAGCATGCAAATCCGGGCTGTAGCACTGGGCTAACAGGACTCCGATGAACCAGGCTGTAGCAGGCTAGGCAGGACTCCGGATGTCACCGCGTGACATTTCCCCGAAGGGATACACATGAACGAAGTGAATCACATGCCGGCCAGTCAAGTGTTCCGGAGCAGTAGTGCTGGGCTAGCAGGACTCCGGTGAACCGGGCTGTAGCGGACTACTATGGCTCATGGAAGCACAAGACTACATTTCCCTATAAGAGAGGCTACCAAGGATAAACAACTAGGTTCTCGGATCCCACACATACCAAGCATTTCAATCATACACACAATATGCTCGATATGTGTAAATACAACATGGCATCACAACAAAACTATACAACTCAAAGTATTTATTCAATAGGCTCCGAAGAGCCAGATATTACAAACATGGGTCTTATGACCCAACATTCAGAGCATACAAGTCAAAGCACATGCGGAAGCTTAACATGTTTGAGTACAGACATCTACAAGTGAAAAAGGCTGAGAAGCCTGACTATCTAACAGATCCTGCCGAGGGCACAAGATCGTAGCTAGGGTATCAAGCTAAACGTCGAAGTCCACACGGAACTACTAGCGAGACTGAAGTCTCTCTGCAAAAACATAAATTAAGCAAACATGAGTACCAATGTACCCAGTAAGACTTACATTAGAACTAACTACATATGCATCATTATCAACAAAAGGATGGTGGGGTTTAACTACAGCAAGCCAGCTTTGACTCAGTGGCTAACCTGAACTACTATTGCAAGTAACTCGTTTGAGGTGGCGCACACGATTCCACATATTCACCATATCAATACACCACTATGGATCTGCTCCCGTCTCCCTACGAGAACACCATCCATAGCACTCACGCTTATCTTGCGTATTTTAGAGTATCCACTTTCACTTGTCTATGAACTGTATAGGCAACCAAGTAGTCCTTTACTGCGGACGCGACTATTCGAATAGATGATGTTAACCCTACAGGGGTGTACTTCTTCACACATGCTCTCACCACTTATCGCCGTTTACACGACATGTACTCGGCAACCTTCAAGCGGAAGCCCAACGAAAGTGTCGGCCACGGCCTACCTAAACACTCAAGTCTCTAGTCCAGGTTTATCGCATATCCAGGTTCCATCCGCAGGGAGTCCGGCCGAGGTTTCCACATACGGCCCCGAACGATGTGTACAGGGTTCCGAGACACCAAACGGGCGCCCGGCATACCCGGCCAGGGTGTATCTACTGCATCATAGCCCACCCCTAGGGTCAGCGCTACGCACGGCCGCCAACACATATCCTATAAACACCAGAAACTAGTTGCAACTCCAGGACAAAGGACAAGGGTGGTTAAAAAGCCGAGAGGGTCCATTGGTTTCGGTTCCAATGCATGGTAGTAGCTGGTTCTCAAATCACACTGTTACACCCATGATTCGGCTATATCCCAAGTGTTGAAGCACGACTTAGAGGCATAACCGCATTGTAAGCAATGTCGCAAGTGGGGTAATCATCACACAACCAATGTACTGAATAGAGGAAAGAGATACATAGTTGGCTTACAATCGCCACGTCACACAATAGCATAAATATCATTACATTCATCCAGATACAATCAAGGTCCGACTACGAAACCAAAATAAAGAACAACCCCAAATGCGACAAAGTTCTCGATCGCCCCAACTGGGCACCACTACTGATCGTCTGGAAAGGAAACGTACTATCATCCTGAGTCCTCATCGAACTCCCACTTGAGCTTAGTCGAATCTCCTGGAGTGGTATCATCGGTCCCTGCATCTAGTTTTGGAAGTAATCTGTGAGTCACGGGGACTCAACAATCTCACACCCTCGCGATCAAGACTATTTAAGCTTATAGGAAGGGTAAACGGTATGAGGTGGAGCTGCAGCAAGCACTAGCATATATGGTGGCTAACATATGCAAATGAGAGCGAGAAGAGAAGGCAAAGGCACGGTCGATGAACTATGATCAAGAAGTGATCCTAGAACAACCTACGTTCAAGCATAACCTGAGACTGTGTTCTCTTCCCGGACTCCGCCGAAAAGAGACCATCATGGCCACACACTCTGTTGATTCATTTTAATTAAGTTAAGTTTAAGGTTATCTACAACCGGACATTAACAAATTCCCATCTACCCATAACCACGGGCACGTCTTTCAAAAGTTCAAATCCCTGCAGGGGTGTCCCAACTTAGCCCATCACAAGGTCTCGCGGTCAACGAAGGATATTCCTTCTCCCAAGACAATCCGATCAGACTCGGAATCCTGGTTACAAGACATCTCGACAATGGTAAAACTAAACCAGCAACGCCACCCGAATGTGCCGACAAATCCCGATAGGAGCTGCACATATCTCGTTCTCAGGGCAACACCGGATTGTCCAAGGTTCAGGTAGGCCAGCCCAGAGTTGCCCCTGGTGGCCACCGACAGCTGACAGGTTGGACCAACACTCAGAGGAGCACTGGCCCGGGGGGCTTTAAAATAAAGATGACCCTTGAGTCCGCGGAACCCAAGGGAAAAAGAGGCTAGGTGGCAAATGGTAAAACCAAGGTTGGGCATTACTAGAGGAGTTTTATTCAAGGCGAACTGTCAAGGGTTTCCCATTATAACCCAACCGTGTAAGGAACGCAAAATCAAGGAACATAACACCGGTATGACGGAAACTAGGGCGGCAAGAGTGGAACAAAACACCAGGCATAAGGCCGAGCCTTCCACCCTTTACCAAGTATATAGATGCATTAAAGTAGACAAGATATAATAATGATATCCCAACAATAAACATGTTCCAACAAGGAACAAACTCCAAACTTCACCTGCCACTAGCAACGCTATAAGAGGGGCTGAGAAAAGCGGTAACATAGCCAAACAACGGTTTGCTAGGACAAGGTGGGTTAGAGGTTTGACATGGCAATATGGGAGGCATGATAAGCAAGTGGTAGGTATCATAGCATAGGCATAGCAAAAGAGCGAGCATCTAGCAAGCAAAGATAGAAATCATTTCGAGGCTATGGTCATCTTGCCTGCAAAGTTCTCCGAGTTGACGTTAGCTTGATCCTCGTAAGGGTACTCAACGGGTTCCTTGATCACGTACTCATATCCCGGCTCTACCCAAAGCAAGAACACAAACATAGGGAACCACAATCAACCACGTGCAATGCACAAACAACATGATGCAAAACATGGCATGATATGCTGGAGTGATATGCAATTCATATGCATGCTTCGGAAAGGAAAGATTGAATCTGCCCTCAACTTGGAAAACCAAGAGTGCCACTGGAAAGGTGAGCTGATTTCAGTAAAAATCGATATAAAGATCACCGGAATCGGATGCACGGTTTGCAAATGCCAAGCAAAACAAATATGGCACCGATCTGCGATTAACAGCACGAGGCCCTCTATATGCATCAAGAATAACAAGCTACTGCACTCTAACATAGCAACAAAATAAATGGAAGGGAGCCACTAAAGATGCTTGACAAAAGATGAACGCTGAGCTACGGCTAATTCACTCAATAGCAGGTTCAAACAAGCATGGTAAAAGTGCAAAAGATATCAGGTTAAGGACTTAGTGAAAATAACATGTCAGGAATTTAACATCAGGCAGCAATGTTTCGAGCAAGATAACAACATGCTACAGGAACATATCATGGCAACACAAGACATGGCATGAAGCTACTCAAAGCATACAACAAAAGTCCTATACTGACCATAAGACAAAAGGGATCAGAAAATACAATGGCAACCATGTGAACATAGCAATTATCGTTAATAGAATCAGACTTAGTAGAAAACTGGAACATGACAAAACAGATATCAAGTAGGCTTGTTTACGAGCTCGATGCACTCACCACAAGGCATTGCATGATACACTAAGCATACACCCAGCAAGTAGACATGGCATAGAAGCTAAATATGGCAAGAACAACTACATAGAATGCATGGAACAACTACAACAAGCTCAGCAAAAATGCTTAACACGTAAACATTCTACCAGGAACATTTTATAGAAAAAGTAGAGCTCAATTGAGTCAAGCTAGGGTGCTCCATAATTGCAAACAAAGACATGGATGGATAGAGCCCAACAATATCTACAAAACACCCTTACTGATCATGCTCAAAAGAGGCATGGATCAATCTGTAGCAACAAGAACACATGGCATAAAAATATAAATAGGGCAATGACTTAGAATATTTCTAAGCCCCTGAAATCAGCAACATTAAGAGGGCTACTTTGCATGCTTGTGCTAGTCACCACAGAGATCAGAAAAATACATGGCATACACCCCTGAAAAGATGGCATGGCATACTTCAAAACTCATGTAGGGCTCAAGTTCATAGGAGGCACACATCAATCATGGCAAAAATGACAAAAGTCCAATTACTGATATGAATCTGAAACTAACAGAAACTAGCACTCTTGCAACAACATCTAGGGCATCAAGATGAACTCAAATGAACATGGTGCAATGGAATGAAATGAAGTACTCGTCGAGACAAACAATTTGATATGCTATACGCCCAAAACGGAGTCACGGATGCAGAGTTATGATGTGATGAAGAATGCATAAAATTACTGAAATTAGGGCAAAAGTCCACCGAGGTTAGGGTTCCAGATCTGGATCCAGATCGGGGCACTGTAGCAACGCGGAACCCGAGGATGGCCGGATTTCGTTGAGGTCGCCGGAGTGAGGAAGAAGGACGGTGAGGCGGGCCTCGGGTGCGGCGGCTCGGTGCGGAAACCGAGGCGACGACGGCGGTCGGCGAGGGCGGTGGGGTGCCGGCGTGGAGGAGCGAGGCGGCTGGGTAGTGGTCAGCGCCGGCGAGAAGGCGGCGGAGGCGGCTCGTCGGGGCGGCGCTGGCCGGCGAGCGGGACGAGGGCGGCGGGAGACCGAAGCGACGACGGCGGGCGGATGGGCTCGCGGGGGCCCGGTTCGGGCTCGCCCGGGCCAGCGGCGGGAGGAGGCGGTGGCGATAGGTGGCGGCGCGGGATTGGCGGCGGCGGTTGTGTCTGGCCGGACCGGACGTGTCCGGCCGCGCGGAGAGGAAGGGGCTAGGTTAGGGGTGAAATGGATCCGGAATTTCGAGGGAGTGTATATATATATATACTAGGGCCAATTCCATTTTCCCCCTAACTATGTCCCGACCTCATCTTTACCCCTAAATAAAAACAGTGCTCAACTTTGCCCCTCTTCCGTTAGGTGCGCTTATAGAAATGCCCTTCCGTACATTTTCCGTCCAGTCAAAGGCCTTTGACCGTTAGATTTTTCTACACGCGTACTTAACGGTCAAAGGCCTTTGACTGGACGTGAAATGTACGGAAGGATATTTCTATAAGCGCACTTAACGGAAGTGGGGTAAAGTTGAGCACTGTTTTTATTTAGGGGTAAAGATGAGGTTGGGACAAAGTTAGGGGGAAAATGTAAATCTCCCTAAACTATTATACTTCCGAGTCCAGTCTCTTGTTGAACATCACATAAAAGAGATCATTGAACTTCTTCTGAACTGGGCAGGTTCTGCTCTGAGTGTATTTGCAACATAAATATAGTTGTACATGCCCCTGATTGTGATGAATATATTTTGCAAGTAGCCTACTACTATGCAAAAAGAAACAAACATAAGCTATCTTACTGAATTACAGGTGCATATATATAGTTGATTAATTTAATTTAGAAACTAAAAGTAAACTGAGTTATGTACTGTAAGCATAATCCATTTACAGGGGCATCATACAAGAAGGGCAATATGTGTATAGACAAAATCAAAATACTATGTACTATTTGAGATGCTGCTGAGTGAGTAATTTGTTTGAAATATTTTTTAGCTAGTCTATAATCCAAAGCCGAGCTCCTTGTCTACTGTAACTATATGTGCTACTTATATGGCAGTATGAGAATCTTGCATCTTCTGTATAAACAAAAAACAATGCTTACACCTTGAGGAATCTAGGTGGTGGAGGCTTGAGCATGGTGTGCTGCGAACTCAAGGAGCTGCCTTGCTGGGGAGCGGACCGGCCGAATTGGATGAGCTGGACTGCCGGAGACCAAGCAAGGTGGCCTTGAGCTTAACAAGCGAGGGGATGGGGGCATACAGCAAGATATGGGGGCGTCGAGCAAGGCATTGACCTTGACCACCACTGTCCTAGTACGGTACTGCCACAACGGAAGGGCGCCGCCGTGTCAGCCCGCACCGGCACGTCGTCATCCTGCTTCCTGAACAACCGGGAGAGGAAGGAGGCCAAGGGAGGTTCCCAGTTGATCCCCATGCTCGCAGCCTCGCGCCCGAGGGCCTCTCTGGATCTTCGCGTCCCCAACCAGCACCTCTACGCTTGTGCCCCGATCCGGCACCGCCGGAGAACAAACCACCGTCACACCTCTTTCTCTTCCTTTCTCCTTACCTTCCGTGCTCTCTCGCCATCTCTCTCAACTCACTCTTTGCTCTCTCGAGAAGCAAGTTCGCGAGCCCGGAGTTCAAGGCGCTGCCGCTGGTCGCCCCATCCTCAACCGAATCTGGACCCTCCTAATCCACGCGCCCAGCCACCTGCGCCATCCCATGCGCCACCGCACGCTGGAGGACCCTGCACCCTGCCTTCCTCTCCCTCGAGCACAACAGGCGCTCGATCGGGAGCCGGACGCCAGTGTCGCACCCTCGGGAGCCGTGTACGGAGAAGAAAGCCACAGGCGAGGAGGAGATGGGATTGAGAAGCAGGAGGCGGCCGGCGGCGCGCGGTGCGGGGCGGGGTGGGGCAGGAGATGGGAGACAGGAGGAGGCTGGCGGCGTGCGGGGAGAGGTGCGCGGGGCGGAGTGCCTCGAGGCATAGCTTGGCTGCATTTTCCTTTTTTCTTTCGTACCGGTTTGATTTGATTTGTATTGCGGGTTTAATTCATAAAAACCGCATGGATCTTTGTGTAAAAACGCCGCGACGGTGAATCCGGAGACTCAATCCGTGCTTTATTATTAGGGAGAGATAGGTAGAGGGAGCTAGGAGGCTCCAAATTGAGCACGGTTTTTGGCCACGCGATCGTGATCTAACGATCTAGATGATGGAGGGGTTTTAGGTGGGTTTTGGGACACTATGGAGGGGTGTTGAGGTGCAACACACACGAGGCCTTTTTTGTCCCTCGGTTAACTGTTGGAGTATCAAACAAATTCCAAATGGCACGAAACTTGACAGGTGGTCTACCCGTAGTAAACCAAGGCCGCATGGAAAGTCTCGGTCCAATCTGAAAACGTTTAACCCCCACACATGAAAAGAGGTAGAAAGGGACACCGGAGGACATAGGAGCGCCGGGATGCAAAATGGACAACGGGGAAAAAGCTCGGATGCATGAGACGAACATGTATGCAAATGCGATGGACATGATGACATGATATGAGATGCATGACAAAGACAAAACAAGACAAAGACAAAAACCCGACAACGAGGAAATAACATAACTTAGTGCCGGAAATGGCAAGGGTTGGAATACAAATATGGTAGGTTACATATGGGGTGTTACAACACTCCACCACTATGAAAGGATCTCGTCCCGAGATCTAGGACTGGAAAAACTCTGGGTACTCAGAACAGAGGTGGTCCTCGCGTTCCCAGGTGGCTTCACGGTCGGAATGATGTGACCACTTGACTTTCAGGAATTTGATAGACTTGTTGCGAGTCTTGCGCTCAGTTTCTTCAAGAACAACAACGGGTTGCTCATGATAAGACAGGTCTTCTTGGAGATCAATCTCTTCAAAGTTGATGGTGCGGTCAGGAGTCTTGAAACACTTGTGGAGGTGAGACACGTGAAACACATCGTGCACGTTTGCAAAGTTGGATGAAAGCTCAAGTTGATAGGCGAGATCGCCTCTTTTGCCAATGATCTTGAAAGGACCCATGTATCTAGGGAAATCTTCCCTTTGATACTGAAGCAACGACTACCTTTCATTGGAGAGACGCGGAGGTAGACATGGTCTCCGATCTCGAAAGCCAAGTCATGATGCTTGCTATCATAGTAACTCTTCTGGCGCGATTGCGCGGCTTTGAGATTTTCACGAATGACTTTGCACATTTCTTCAGCCTCTTTGATCAAGTCATTGCCAAGAAGTTGGCGTTCACTAGTCTCTGACCAGTTAAGAGGAGTACGACACTTCCTGCCATAGAGAATCTCGAATGGGGCCTTACCCGAACTCGCTTGGAAGATGTTGTTGTAGGAGAACTCGGCATATGGAATACAATCTTCCCACTTCATACCGAAAGAGATGACACATGCCCTGAGCATATCTTCAAGAATTTGATTTACTCGCTCGACTTGGCCACTGGTTTGAGGATGAAAAGTTGTGCTGACGCGAATGTTGGTGCCCATGGCCTTCTGAAAAGAATCCCAGAACTTAGAGGTAAAGATGTTGCCACGGTCTGAAGATATCAACTGCGGAATGCCGTGCAGAGAGACAATCCTGGAGGTATATAGCTCTGCCAACTGAGCTGCTGTGATTGATTCTTTGATAGGAAGAAAGTGAGCCACTTTGGTGAGCTTGTCGATGACAACAAAGATAGCATCATTGCCACGCTTGGACTTGGGAAATCCAGTCACAAAGTCCATCTCAATATGGTCAAACTTCCATTCTGGAATGGCAAGAGGTTGGAGGAGACCAGCTGGTCATTGGTGTCTGCTTTCACTCTTCTGCAGACATCACATTCATTCATGAACTGAGCAATCTCGCGCTTCATTCGAGTCCACCAATACGACTGCTTGAGGTCCTGGTACATCTTTGTACTTTCAGGGTGAATAGAGAGGAGTGAATTGTGAGTCTCATTCATAATGACTTTACGAAGGTCACTTTAGGCACAACAATGCAATCCTCGAAGAATAGAGTATCCTTGTCATCAAGACAATATCACTTGTACTTGGATTGACTCTTAGCAATCCCAATCTTCACCTTCTTCACCATAGCATCAAGAAGTTGAGCCTCACGAATCTGATCTTCCAAAGTAGGAGAGACTTGGAGGTTGGCAAGGAATCCTTGACGAACAACTTAAAGATTGAGTTTGCGGAAAGATTCACAAAGCTCGGGTTGGTATGGCCTGATAATCAGACTATTGTAGTAAGCCTTCCTGCTCAATGCGTTAGCAATTACATTGGCCTTGCCTGGAGTATATTTGATACTCAGATTATACTCTTGAATCATTTCGACCCAACGAGTCTGCCTGAGGTTGAGGTTTGGCTGAGTGAAGATGAACTCGAGACTCTTGTGATCAGTGAAAATGTCCACTTTTCTTCCCAATAAGAGATGTTTCGATGTTAAAAGATCATGGACAACTGCCGCCAACTCGAGGTCATTAGTGGGGTAGTTCTTTTCATTGGGCTTCAACTGGCGAGAGGTATAGGCCACAACTTTCTTCTCTTGCACAACACTGCACCGAGACCTTGAAGGGAAGCATCACAGAAGACCTCGAACGGTTTGGATTCATCAGGAGGAGTCAGAACTGGAGCAGTGACTAACTTCTCTTTCAGGGTGTTGAAAGCAATGTCACATTCAGGCGACTAGACATACTTCACATGCTTCTGGATAAGGTTGGAAAGAGCCTTCGCAATCTTAGAGAAGTTCTCAATGAACCTTCAACAATAGCTTGCGAGACCAAGGAAGCTGCAGAGTTGCTTCACATTCTGAGGTGGTTCCCAATTCACAATTGCAGACACCTTCTCAGGATTAACAGCTATGCCCTTGGCAGAGATGATATGCCCAAGGTAGAGAACCTCATCAAGCCAAAACTCGCACTTTGAAAACTTCGCACAGAACTGATGTTCTCTGAATTTATCCTGCACCAACTCAAATGCTTGGCATGATCCTCCTTGTTCTTGGAAAAGACCAAAATGTCATCGTGGTAGACCAAGACGAAGTCATTTGTGTAGGCGTTGAAGATGAAGTTTATCATGCGAGAGAATGTTGGAGGTGCATTGACAAGGCCGAAAGACATCACAGTGTATTCATATGAACCATAGCTTGTTCTGAATGCTGTCTTGGGGATATCTTTTTCACGAATGCGAATCTGATGATAGCCCATACAGAGATCAAGCTTGGAGAATACTTGAGCACCTTTGAGTTGTTCAAAAAGCTCATTGATGTTGGGAAGTGGGTACTTGTTCTTTATGGTCTTCTTGTTCAATGGACGGTAGTCGACACAAAGTCGGTCCATTCCATCCTTATTCGTGACGAAAACAACACCACAACCCCATGGAGAAGAACTTGGTCGGATGAGACCCATATGCTCTTGAATATCGAGTTGCTTCTTCAGCTCCTTCAACTCTTCAGGTCCAAGCTTGTAAGGACGTTTGCACACAGGTTCCGTGCCAGGCTCAAGATCGATGACGAATTCAACTGGCCGGTGCGGAGGCATTCCTGGAAGCTCTTCTAGAAAGACGTCTTGATATTCGCAAACGACTGGAATCTAAGATATGGCATCCAGCTCGCCCTTCTCGTTGAGAGAAAACAGTCGAATGGTATCATCACGAGCGGCAAAGACGATTACATCCTCAGACGAATGTGTCAATCGAATCTGCCTGGCAGCGCAATCAAGCCGAGCCTTGTGCTTAGAAAGCCAGTCCATTCCGAGAATAAGATCAATATCCGAGTCACCAAGAACTGTAGGAGAAGACAGAAACTTGTAGTCACCCAACATGATGGTAACATCTGGAACCATGGAGTTAGCGTTCATGCGTTTACCCGGAGAGACAACTGCTAACGGTCTAGGCAAAACTTGGAGAGCCAACTCATGCTTAGATGCAAATGGTCTCGAGATGAAACAATGCGATGCACCAGTGTCAAAAAGAACTTTTGCAGGAATATCGTTACCCATGATCACATCTGACGAGTCCTCTGCCTGTGCTGCGTTCATCAAGTTGACCTTGGCATGCTTGGGATTATGCTTGACCACTGCGGTGCTGGCAGATCTCACAGGAGGGGGAGGAGGAAGACGCCTCTGATTGAAGCATTTGCTGGCATAGTGACCCTTCTGCTAACACTTGTTGCACGTGACCTCTCAAAGCTGACGGTGATACGGAGCACTTGATCTTGGAGCTTGAGACGAAGTGTTGTTCTAAAAGCCTGGGTTGTGTGGGTGGGAAGATCCATTGCCACCTTTGCTCTTCTGCTGATAAGGCTGATGGAACGGAGGAGGAGGAGGCAACCAATACTTTTGCTGCTTAGTTGCCACTTGAGTTGAGGAAGAAGGAGTTGCATCTCTGACTCGCTTCTTTGAAGCATCGCACTTGAGTTGAGCAGTCTCTTGTTTCAGTGCCATATTGTAAAACTCATCATACTTCTGCGGCTCAGAAAGCACGAGAGCTAGTTGGAGATCTTCTCTAAGGCCACCTCTGAACTGATAAATCATGCTCTTCTCGCCAGGGACGTCTTGCTTAGCGAAACGGGCGAGCTTCTGGAACATGATGTTATACTGGTAAACAGACAAGTTGCCTTGCTTCAGATTGCGGAACTCCTCACGCTTGCTCTCAACAACACTCTGAGGAATGTGGTGAGCTTTGAAGTCTTGACGGAATTCATCCCAGGTAATCACACGACCTCCTCTGGAATCTTTGTATTGTTGATACCACTCTGCAGCTTGGTCTTTGAGTTGGAACGAGGCAAACTTGAAAAAGTCCTCAGGCCTGACGTTGCTGCACTCGAAATGCTTGCAGATATCCACGAGCCAATCATCAGCGTCTATTGCCTCGACACAGTTGTTGAAGGTCTTTGGCTGGTTTGCGAGGAACTGGTTGAGTGTAGCAAACTGATTCTGATTGTTGCCATGGCCTTGATTCCCTTGGTTGCGCTATTGCAAGAGTTGCATGATCAGTTGCGTGTTTGCATTGGTAGCGGCCATCACAGCTTGCCATGCCTCCGGAGGTGGAGGTGGTGGCGGCGGTTCAGGGTTCTGACGCGTTGGTGGAGCCATCCTGAAGAGGGTGACATCCGTTAGCATCTTGACAGACATATATTCAAGCTGAATCAAATGGATTGAAATTGCAACATATAGTCTTAACATCCGAACAAAATGAACGAATGAATTCCAATTGAAATGGTCACACTTCCCTAAATTGTGAAGCCACTTAGATAGATGTAGAAGAATAAAACAACAAGGTACGGACAAGAACAAATACTTGGTGAGGATTACCCAATCACAAACCAAATATTTGCGGAAGAAATTACTAGAGCTACAAGAATTCCCACCTATGAAACTCCTGAACATTTCCGATTATGCAATCAGGTGTTGGGGATACAGGGGAAGTGTCACACCCTGCATTTTGTAGCATGTCATTTTCATTATTAAAGCATGAAAAATTGGACCAACAAAAACTTTTGCATTATTTGGCTTTCATTTTGGAGTTGGTTTTCTTTGAGTGATTTTTCTTCAAGTGCTCTTTAAAATCAACTACTCCACCTTCTGTACTTCATCTCCTTGCCCCAAACTTCGGCCCAATGATCATGCCATGTGTATAGTACAGTATAGTATTTTCCTACAAATATAATTTGGCCAAATAGTATTTTCAAAATTTAGTTTTCCAAAAACCCCTGAGCTGAGGTTTGCACTACAAGTACTTGAATTGGGGTATGAAAAATATTTCAAAGAGTATATTTGAATAGGATTCCCATAAACCACAAAAATATAATTTTAACATTTATTTTCCTATTTTATTTAAAAGCTTTTTCTTAAGGCCAGAAATGGTCTTTAATAGGGAAAAATTATTTTAATGTTTCAAAAATATTTGACAAAAATCAGGGAAACTCAGTGGACATATATTTTCCATATATAAGAGTTCCAACACATGGTCATGTTCAGAATATTGGACAAAACCTCCCAAAACTATTTCTGCCCATTTCAAGGATTTGAAATATTTCTACAGGAAATATTTTCATAAAAATCCAAGGAAAATCCAGCAAGTCACGAATGCATATTGTGGTCACCTTGCAAATCCTCATCTCAATTAAGGTCAGTTTGGTTCACCAAAATGCACCAAAACCCTCTCTGACCAGAATCAAATTTGAATAACTTTGTACTACCAACTTTCTCTCCTTGACCCCAAATTTTGTGATAATGTTCATATGACCAAATGAGGCCACTACACCAAGTGGTGCATCAAGGAGAAATGATTTGATCAACTAGATCTGCACAAGTTCAGTTTTGCTAATTTCTAGGGTTTACAAAAGTTGCATTGGTAACTTAGCCCAAATAAGCTCAAAATTGGTGGAAGACCCTAATTATATGTGTCATTCCACCCCATGGAGTCTCATGGCAAACGGAAACCATCTACTTGCCCAAACCAGCATCAAACACCTTCTGCCACTTTACAAAAATCCCATTTTGGCCTCTTCCACTAATCTCTGTAGGCTCAACTTTCTACCACGACCCCTCCTAGTCCCCCTCTAGCACCTGTGAGCTTTGCTGCCCGAGGAAGCAATGATGAAGGGGGGAGAACCCCATTTTTCTTCTCTAGACAGTGGATTCCTCTCTCTCTCTCTCAGCCTCCCTCTCTCCTCTCAGCCTTTCAGAGCATCCAAGGCACACCCCAGCTTTCGCCCATGCCCCCTTCAGCTGCCAAACGCAAGTGGACGCGCGCGGACACAGGAAAGCCGCGAATGCCGGCCAAAGTCACGCTCTGGAGCGCCTGGCAGGGCACCCGACCGTTGACGCCGCGCCTCCCGGCCACCTCGAGCCTCCCCCGTGCGCCAGTCGATGCCCCTCGACGTCCGCTCCACACCAGCAGGCCGCCCACTTGCTCCCGCGCCTTCCTCTCTCTCCTGCAGCTCGCGCCAGGACGCCGCCCCGTTTGGCCAATGCTCGCGCCGCTCCTATGGCCTGCCTGCAGCTTGCCCCGCTCCTCCTCTCTCTCCCTAGCACCCTAGACCACTCTCACAAACACCCCCGAGCCCTCCATTCCCTCTCTAACGGACACCCGAGCCGATCCCGCGGGCACCCATAGGCCGCGCCTGCGGTCGACCTCGGCCAGCCTATAAAAGGCGACCCCGAGCCTCTCTATCACTCCCCGCCGCTCCCCCACACTCCTAATCCACCTCCCGCGCCACCCATTTGTCCCCAGAGCCGCTCGAGCTCGAGATCGAGCTCGAGCTCCGCCGCCTCGGCTCGTCGGAGTTCGCGAGGTACAGGCCTCCCCCACTCCTCCTCTGCCCCGATCTGGAGCCACCGCACCCTACTGATCAGTTCCCCCCTTGTCTCCCTCTTTGTAGCTGCCGGAAACGGTCGGAGTCACCGCCTCCCGAAGCTCCTCCGCCACAGCTCCTCGTCACTGGCGAACCAGGCACCCCCGCCGGCCAAGTCCACCACCCACCGACGTGCGGCAGCCTCCTGAGCACTGCGACCCCCCTGTCCACGGGTTAGTGATGACAGGCGGGCCCCGCCTGTCATCCCCTCCCTCGTTCCCGTGCCCCTCTCTCTCTGTCCTGCGGGCCCCGGCCGTCAGGTTTGAAATGGGCGGGCACGCGCGTTGTGCGCTGGCTCGGCTGGGTCGGCCCGCTAGCTGGGCCTGCTACCCCGCAGCTCTTCTGGCCCGGCAGGCACAGTGCCCTTTTGCTTTTTCTTTTCTATGACTTTTCCAAAAATTCCACAGAATTAATTATTTATCCAAATGCAATAATTCCAACTCCTAAATTCTTGTAATAATCCCACCTATTTGTGGTGCAACTTTCATTCAAATCCAACAACCTTTTCTTCACTATAAATATTTAAATGTGATCTTAAGCATTTAAATAAACCTTTGAAAACCCATTTCTCCTATTCTGCTACTCCAAATCCAAAACTAGGAATTTTCTCCTTCTTAGTTTTCAACCTAGTATTTAACAAAAATGAGTTGACATTTTTCTAAGCACTTTGGTTTTTCTGTTTTATTATTGCCTTATTTTCTCGTTATTATTTTGCGACGATAGATTGTGTTGCTGACGAAGGAGTTGGACCAGAAGACTTTGAAGACCCAGAAGACTTTGTTGAGCCAGGCAAGCATCCCATTGACCATGTCTATGAAACCCTTTTTATGCATTTCATATAGCACTTTATTATTGTTGCATCGGAATCATGATGAGATGGTAGCCACTTTGGTGGGTTGCCTCCATTTCCTCCTTGTTGATACTTGCATTGTGCATGACCCTACCTTCTTATGAGGGTCATGCCGGTGGGAGTAGATAGGATGCTAAAGTAGTTGCTACGCATAAAGGGACGGGAATGTGCATGGTGATGGAGACAAGGTATTTTCAAAAGACTTTTCAAAAAACCCGTCGGGTGCCACTTATGCCCGAGGGAGATAATGAGATGGGTAACCACTTGATGACGAAGTGGTATACCGAGGCAAGTGTGTGTGTTGTTTTCAAAAATGGATTAGATTTAAGATTTGTCGACTGTCCCAACCTTACATGCGCAACCACTCTACCCTTGTATGGGAGAGGGCATTATTGATTACCAAGGCGATACTAGCTTGGAGCCCGCATTACTAGTGATGGGAGAGTTGTCGGTGCGCTCTCTCTGGACGGGGTCGTGCCAGGTAGGGCGGCCAAGAACATTTTTATGGGGCACGGGACACACCGCTGGTACCCCGTGCCAGTGGTATGTGATGAATATGGGAGCGAGGCTCCACCATTTTTCAAAGTTGTGAAATTTTGGGCACGGGGGTTACTACCAATCGAGTGGACTCCATGTTAGTGTTGTCTAGGGGAAGATAGTGATCGGGTGCTTACCCCGGGTACTTGAGGTACGGCGGGTCATGGATGACACGGAAGCTCCCCGGATCTTGTGGGTAAAGTGTGCAACCTTTGTAGAGTGTAAAACTATTCGAATAGCCGTGTCCACGGTCAAGGACAGTTGGGCGGTGTTGCTTAAACTACGTCCACATGTTTGCAAACTAGTGTGTGTGTTTGGATAAGTGGGAAGAGCTACTTGGGTCAAGTCAAGGGACTTGACATGACTGAGTTGGGTTGATGCCCACTCTACTTATGTTGATATCTGTAACCTGCCCTCATGGTTACTTGAATTCTCCTTATGCATGTCTTTCAAGTTGTTGAACATGTCATTGCACTCAAAATTAGCTTTTCGCAAATATTTACCTATATCATGCATTGTTGTACCTTGAACCAAAACATGGGTTGCTTGCGAGTACATTCAAAGTACTCATTGGCTTGCCACTGGTTATTTAATTGGCCAGGAATGGAAGAACAGGAGTTCGAAGAAGAGTTCTTTGAAGACGAACATGCGAACTAGGACGTTTCCCAGTCAGATTGCCTGTAGGGTTAAGGCAGATGGCATGGGTTCTACTTATCGACGAAGATTTCCGCTGCTTAAGTTTATTTGGTATTCAGCCCTTGTGGCTTTATCTATGTAAGACTTGACCAAAATGGTCATAATTTGTGTAAGACGATATGTATGGATGTAAGACTCTTGTTATTCAGCCTCTGTGTGTTCAGTGAGCATTGATCTCTGGGATCACTGTACACGTACATTCGGTGATCACGACTTATGAGTCGGGGTCCCCACAGAGCTGGTATCAGAGCCATCCTGACTATAGGAAACCTTAGTTAGCATGGATGTTAGTTAGAGTGAGACTATCTCCAAAACTACCTATATACCTACGCATTCTAGTAATATCCCAAACATGGGTCGTATCTCCTCTATTGACCCTTCCCTTTCCACTTTTGTAGATGGCTGTCGTACCCGAGGACCTCCTGACCACTGGATTTCCCGTGCTCCTTGAGGACAGCCTCAAGAAGTGCCAGTTCACTCGAGCCCCCACCTTCTCCTATCACGAGCACTAGATCGACAGCACCACGAAGGAGTATCATGTGGAGGTAGTCATGAGGGCAAACGACTCTCCGACAAGCTGGTTCTTTGAAGGACCACAGATGGCGACCCTGCTCCACGCCGTTGAGATTGCTGCACTCAAGGCGCTGACTCTCCATCGAGATCTTCTTCCAGGGATGGCAAGTGAGCCAGCCACTCGTTACCTACCTTATCGTAAGGAGGGTGATGACGAGAGCAGCGCACCAGCTCCACCCATGGACGAGGGGCTTCCCCTCCGTTTCCAGACCTACTTCAGCTTGTGTGCTGATAGTCTGGCACAGCACTTGGCCTCAGAGTCGATGGAGCTTCGGAGGGAACTCCATGAGACCAAGGAACTCCTCCGCCTAGCTCAGACAAAGGCGGATAGGATCAAGAAGGATGGTGCACCCCCTGGACAGCCCGTTGTTGCCTATCGAGGCGGGCGGCCCCCACAGGCTACGCATGCCAAGGGATCATCTCGGCCACGCCGTATGACGGTGAAGGAATATCGCAACCTCTTCATGGTGCCACCGACGAAGCAGCGCTGTGTTCAGCTCCTCCACTCCCCCATACCCTCAAGTGACGAAGATACTGAGGCAGATGAAGATGAGGAGGAAGACCCAGAGGAGCCGGACTACGCCGACCGAGCATTCCACCACTTAGACACCGTTCGGGACTAGGATAGGCCAGTCCGCAACCCTTAAGGTAGGATAGGTCGTGTACCCCTTGTGCGAAGTCGAGTCCATGTAATGGTTCAAATGAAACCATGTTGTGTTATGTTTGCTTTCAACTTGTTTTGATGGAAGACGTGCTTTCCTTTGGGAACTTGTAAACGACTACATCACCCATTTGGTCTCAATGCATGAGTTTGGCCCTTCTGGCCCTTGCTTAACTTAAAATTGTGTCATGCCCACCCCCTCACTAGGCATTCCATCTATACTGCTTTCCCTCATCTTTCCCAATCATGAGACCTTGACCGCTCCAAGAGGATGCCTGTTGTAACACGTACTAGTGCCTCTACTCCGCAGCAAGCAGACGGAGCAGGAGCTAGTCAGGACCAAACCCAAGGGCAGGCTCCACCACCGCCACCACCTCCAAACATGGACATGGCTCAACTTCTCCAAGCCTTCCGAGAGGAACGCCAAGCCAACACTGCAGCCCTCCAGATGATTGCCCAGGCTGTCAACCGCCAGCCGGCGGGGAACAGCAATGGGCATTCCATGTTGACAGAGTTCAAGAAGCATGCACCACCCACCTTCATCGAGACTGCTGAACCCCTGGATGCAGATGACCATTGAGGATCTGTTGGAACTAGTTGGCTGCACTGAAGACCGTGAGAGGGTGGCATATGCTGCCCACTGTCTCGGGGGAACTGCCAGAGCTTGGTGGGATGGATTCAAGGTCATGCATGCTAGGCAAAACATCACTTGGAATGACTTCAAGACAGAACTCCGCAAGGCCCATATTCCTTCCGGAATCATGGCCATCAAGAAGCATGAGTTTCGAGCCCTGAAACAAGTGAGTAGCACTGTCAAGGAGTACATGCAGAAGTTTAGTGTTCTGTCTAGGTATGCTCCTGAGGATGTCAGCACTGATGCTGCCAAAAGAGAGCGCTTCATGGAAGGCCTTAACCAGACTCTGCACTACTCGCTTGTTGTGTGTGACTGCCCAACCTTTCTTGATCTGGTGAACAAGGCACTCATGCTCGAGGACAAGCGATGTGCTTTGGATGATACCCGTAAGCGCAAGATGATCAGCAAGGGTAGCTCCAGCAACCAGAAACCTCGCCCGTGGCAGGCAGCCCCGGTCAAGCAAACCTATCAGCAGTCAAGAGCCCCTACATCCCGCACCAACTATCAGCCTCAACAGTATGTCAACCCCAGGCCAGCCTTCAACAACCCCAATAACAATGTCAGCAAGGGCAGCAACCCCAATCAAGTCACTTGCTTCGGATGTGGTCAGGCAGGAGACTACTCCAAGTATTGCCCCAACAAGAAGCCCGATGCCCCGCACCCCAATGCACAGAACCCAGGGAAAGGCCGTGGAATGCCACCAAGGAACCAAGCTCCTCGCAACCCGCCCAACAATGGCAAGGGTCGTGTGAATCATGTCACTGCAGAAGAAGCCCAGGAAAACCCGCACGTCGTGCTGGGTATGTTCCTTGTCAACTCAGCACCTGCAACTGTCTTGTTTGATTCTGGAGCCACGCATTCATTTGTCACCCATGAGTTTGCATTAAAGAGTGGCATGAACCCTACACCTCTGAATAACCCTATGGTGGTACAAACCCCCGGAGCAGAGATGAGAGCCAAGGTAGGATGTAAAGGAGTTGGGATTGTCATTAATGGGGTAGACTTCCTAGCAGACCTTATCGTCTTAAGATCACAAGGCTTGGATGTGATCTTAGGAATGAATTGGCTCATCAAGCATCATGGCTTGTTAGATTGCGCCAACCGGACCGTCACTGTAACCAATGACCAAGGAGTCAAAGTTAAATTTACCTCCAACCCCTCCTCTGCTCAAGCCAACCAAGTCAACTGTCTGGCTGAAGTCGGATTGGAGCAAGTGCCGGTGGTATGCGAATACCCCGATGTCTTTCCTGATGAGCTACCGGAAATGCCTCCAGACCGAGACATTAAGTTCATCATCGAGCTCATACCCGGATCTGGACCCATCTATAAGAAGCCTTATAGAATGGGATCGGAAGAGTTAGCAGAGTTGAAGAAGCAACTAGAAGAGCAGTTGAGGAAGGGATTTATCCGCCCTAGTGCCACCCCTTGGGGATCACCTGTTCTGTTTGTGGCAAAGAAGGATGGTACCATCCGCTTATGCATTGACTACCGCTCCCTCAATGAAGTTACAATCAAGAACAAGTATCCACTTCCCAAGATTGAAGATCTGTTTGATCAACTCAATGGGGCCAAGGTGTTCTCCAAGATTGACCTCAGATCCGGGTACTACCAGCTGAAAATCAGACCCCAAGATATTCCGAAGACGGCATTTGTAACCAGATATGGCATGTATGAGTGCACGGTCATGTCCTTTGGATTGACCAATGCCCCAACTTACTTCATGTATCTCATGAATAAGGTCTTCATGGAATATTTGGACAAGTTTGTCGTTGTCTTCATTGATGACATTCTTCTCTTCTCGAAGACGGAAGAAGAGCACGAGCAACACTTGAGGATGGTCCTAGACAAGATTCGAGAGCACCGACTGTATGCCAAGTTCAGCAAGTGCGAATTTGGGCTGCGTGAAGTTGGATTCTTGGGTCATGTTTTGAACGAAGAAGGATTGTCGGTCGATCCCGCTAAGATTGAAGCCGTAACTGAATGGAAATCCCCAAGCAATGTGAAGGAAGTCAGAAGCTTCCTTGGACTTGCAGGATATTACCGCAAGTTTGTTGAAGGATTCTCAAGCATTGCCCGACCCATGACTCAGCTCTTGAAGAAGGACAAGAAGTTTGAATGGACGCCGAAGTGCGAAGAGAGCTTCCAGGAGCTGAAGAAGAGACTGACCACCGCCCTAGTGCTGGCCACACCAGATATATACAAGGAGTTTGTGATATATTGTGATGCGTCAAGAACCGGACTGGGAGGTGTTCTGATGCAAGACGGCAGAGTCGTAGCTTACCTTTCAAGGAAACTAGGCCTCATGAAGAGAACTATGCTACTCATGACCTCGAGTTGGCAGTTGTAGTTCATGCCCTGAAAACATGGCGACATTACCTCCTAGGGAAGCGGTGTGAGATATACACGGATCACAAAAGTCTGAAGTATATTTTCACTCAGAAGGAATTGAACATGAGGCAAAGAAGATGGCTAGAGTTGATCAAGGATTATGACCTTAGTGTTCAATACCACCCTGGAAAGGCTAATGTGGTAGCAGATGCATTAAGCAGAAAGGCTTGTTCCCTGAATGCTATGCTTAAGGACAGGCTACCCGCCTTGTATGTAGAACTTGAAAGCTTCGGGTTGGAACTGGTTGCACCAGGATTCTTAGCCAACCTTGAAGTCAAGCCTACCCTGATGGATGATAAGGAAGCTCAGAAGGGACACGAAAGTATTGAAGGCATCAAGAGGAAGATCAAGGCAGGCAAGGCCCCAGGATTCTCAGAGGATGAGCAAGGAATTGTGTGGTTTGGGAATCGCATTTGCGTACCCAATAAGATTGAGATCAAGAAATTGATCTTGCAAGAAGCTCATGACACCCCGTATTCCATCCATCCTGGAGGGACCAAGATGTATCAAGACCTAAAGGAAAGATTTTGGTGGCACGGGATGAAAAGGGAGATTGCCACCTATGTTGCAAAGTGTGATGTATGCCAAAGGGTCAAAGCTGAATATCAACGACCTGTTGGATTGCTCCAACCACTCAAGGTACTCGGGTGGAAATGGGATAAAGTCAGAATTGATTTCATCACTGGACTACCTAGGTCAAACAAGGGACATGACTCCATCTGGGTCATAGTCGATCATTTGACTAAAGTAGCCCATTTCATTCCTGTGAAGACTACCTATGATGGCAACCAGCTAGCGACTCTATACATCAACAGAATCGTAAGTCCTCATGGTATTCCCAAGGAGATTGTGTCAGATCGAGGAACCCAGTTTACCTCAAGGTTCTGGAAGAAGTTCCATGAGGCCATGGGGACCAAGTTGTCCTTTAGCACTGCCTTCCACCCACAGACCGGAGGTCAGACAGAACGAGTGAATCAGATACTGGAAGACATGCTCCGAGCCTGTGTCTTAGCATATGGAGCTAAGTGGGAAGATTGCCTCCCTTTTGCCGAGTTCTCCTACAACAACAGTTATCAGTCAAGCCTTCAGATGGCACCATTTGAGGTGTTATACGGACGGAAGTACCGCACACCCCTCAATTGGTCAGAAACCGGAGAAGGACTAGTATTTGGGCCCGATATCCTCCGTGAAGCAAAAGAGCAAGTTCAGCTAGTCAAAGAGCAACTGAAGACCGCCAAGTCAAGGCAGAAGAGCTATGCTGACACTTGTCGCCGATAAGTAAACTTCCAAGTCGGAGACCATGTATACCTGCGAGTAACTCCTCTTAAGGGAACCAAGCGTTTCCACGTTAAGGGAAAGCTTGCACCAAGGTTTATCGGCCCCTTCGAGATCACCGCATGACGTGGAGAAGTGGATTACCAGTTGGAACTGCCACCTAAACTATCCGATGTGCACAACGTATTCCACGTGTCACAACTCCGGAAGTGTATCCAAGTTCCAGACAAACCTGATCTTTACAAGGACGTCGATCACCAAGCCATTGACCTTCAGCCTGATTTGACCTACCGCGAGAGACCCATCTGTATTTTGGATGAGGCTGAACGACGCACTCGAAGCCGCACCATCAAGTACTTCAAGGTCCAGTGGACCAACCACACTGAAGCAGAAGCAACCTGGGAACGTGACGACTACCTTAGATCTGAGTTTCCGTATCTCTTTAAAGCCTAGTTTAGGAATCTCGGGGACGAGATTCTTGTAAGGGGGGTAGGTCTGTCACACCCTGCATTTTGTAGCATGTCATTTTCATTATTAAAGCATGAAAAATTGGACCAACAAAAACTTTTGCATTATTTGGCTTTCATTTTGGAGTTGGTTTTCTCTGAGTGATTTTTTTTCAAGTGCTCTTTAAAGTCAACTACTCCACCTTCTGTACTTCATCTCCTTGCCCCAAAATTCTGCCCAATGATCATGCCATGTGTATAGTACAGTATAGTATTTTCCTACAAATATAATTTGGCCAAATAGTATTTTCAAAATTTAGTTTTCCAAAAACCCCTGAGCTGAGGTTTGCACTACAAGTACTTGATTTGGGGTATGAAAAATATTTCAAAGAGTATATTTGAAACCTATTAGATATAGGATTCCCATAAACCACAAAAATATAATTTTAACAGTTATTTTCCTATTTTATTTAAAAGCTTTTACTTAAGGCCAGAAATGGTCTTGAATAGGGAAAAATTATTTTAATGTTTCAAAAATATTTGAAAAAAATCAGGGAAACTCAGTGGACATATATTTTCCATATATAAGAGTTTCAACACATGGTCATGTTCAGAATATTGGACAAAACCTCCCAAAACTATTTCTGCCCATTTCAAGGATTTGAAATATTTCTACTGGAAATATTTTCATAAAAATCCAAGGAAAATCCAGCAAGTCACAAATGCATATTGTGGTCACCTTGCAAATCCTCATCTCAATTAAGGACAGTTTGGTTCACCAAAATGCACCAAAACCCTCTCTGACCAGAATCAAATTTGAACAACTTTGTACTACCAACTTTCTCTCCTTGACCCCAACTTTCGTGATAATGTTCATATGACCAAATGAGGCCACTACACCAAGTGGTGCATCAAGGAGAAATGATTTGATCAACTAGATCTGCACAAGTTCATTTTTGCTAATTTCTAGGGTTTACAAAAGTTGCATTGGTAACTTTGCCCAAATAAGCTCAAAATTGGTGGAAGACCCTAATTATATGTGTCATTCCACCCCATGGAGTCTCATGGCAAACGGAAACCATATACTTGCCCAAACCAGCATCAAACACCTTCTGCCACTTTACAAAAATCCCATTTTGGCCTCTTCCACTAATCTCTGTAGGCTCAACTTTCTACCACAACCCCTCCTAGTCCCCCTCTAGCACCTGTGAGCTTTGCTGCCCGAGGAAGCAATGATGAAGGGGGGAGAACCCCATTTTTCTTCTCTAGACAGTGGATTCCTCTCTCTCTCTCTCTCAGCCTCCCTCTCTCCTCTCAGCCTTTCAGAGCATCCAAGGCACACCCCAGCTTTCGCCCATGCCCCCTTCAGCTGCCAAACGCAAGTGGACGCGCGCGGACACAGGAAAGCCGCGAATGCCGGCCAAAGTCACGCTCTGGAGCGCCTGGCAGGGCACCCGACCGTTGACGCCGCGCCTCCCGGCCACCTCGAGCCTCCCCCGTGCGCCAGTCGATGCCCCTCGACGTCCGCTCCACACCAGCAGGCCGCCCACTTGCTCCCGCGCCTTCCTCTCTCTCCTGCAGCTCGCGCCAGGACGCCGCCCCGTTTGGCCAATGCTCGCGCCGCTCCTATGGCCTGCCTGCAGCTTGCCCCGCTCCTCCTCTCTCTCCCTGGCACCCTAGACCACTCTCACAAACACCCCCGAGCCCTCCATTCCCTCTCTAACGGACACCCGAGCCGATCCCGCGGGCACCCATAGGCCGCGCCTGCGGTGGACCTCGGCCAGCCTATAAAAGGCGACCCCGAGCCTCTCTATCACTCCCCGCCGCTCCCCCACACTCCTAATCCACCTCCCGCGCCACCCATTTGTCCCCAGAGCCGCTCGAGCTCGAGATTGAGCTCGAGCTCCGCCGCCTCGGCTCGTCGGAGTTCGCGAGGTACAGGCCTCCCCCGCTCCTCCTGTTCCCCGATCTGGAGCCACCACGCCCTACTGATCATTTCCCCCCTTGTCTCCCTCTCTGTAGCTGCCGGAAATGGCCGGAGTCACCGCCTCCCGAAGCTCCTCCGCCGCAGCTCCTCGTCGCCGGCGAACCAGGCACCCCCGCCGGCCAAGTCCACCACCCACCGACGTGCGGCAGCCTCCTGAAGCCATCCCTGCACTCGCCGGAGCTCGTCGTGGCCTGCATCGTCGCCGGTGAGCACCGCGCCCCCCTATCCACGGGTTAGTGATGACAGGCAGGCCCCGCCTGTCATCCTCTCCCTCGTTCCCGCGCCCCTCTCTCTCTGTCCTGCGGGCCCTAGCCGTCAGGTTTGAAATGGGCGGGGGCACGCGTTGTGCGCTGGCTCGGCTGGGTCGGCCCGCTGGCTGGGCCTGCTGCCCCGCAGCTGTTCTGGCCCGGCAGGCATAGTGCCCTTTTGCGTTTTCTTTTCTGTGGCTTTTCCAAAAATTCCACAGAATTAATTATTTATCCAAATGCAATAATTCCAACTCCTAAATTCTTGTAATAATCCCACCTATTTATGGTGCAACTTTCATTCAAATCCAACAACCTTTTCTTCACTTTAAATATTTAAATGTGATTTTAAGCATTTAAATAAAGCTTTGAAAACCCATTTCTCCTATTTTGCTACTCCAAATCCAAAACTAGGAATTTTCCCCTTCTTAGTTTTCAACCTAGTATTTAACAAAAATGAGTTGACATTTTTCTGAGCACTTTGGTTTTTCTGTTTTATTATTGCCTTATTTTCTCGTTATTATTTTGCGACGATAGATTGCGTTGCTGACGAAGGAGTTGGACCAGAAGACTTTGAAGACCCAGAAGACTTTGTTGAGCTAGGCAAGCAGCCCTTTGACCATGTCTATGAAACCCTTTTTATGCATTTCATATAGCACTTTATTATTGTTGCATCGGAATCATGATGAGATGGTAGCCACTTTGGTGGGTTGTCTCCATTTCCTCCTTGTTGATACTTGCATTGTGCATGACCCTACCTTCTTATGAGGGTTATGCCGGTGGGAGTAGATAGGATGCTGAAGTAGTTGCTACGCAAGAAGGGACGGGAATGTGCATGGTGATGGAGACAAGGTATTTTCAAAAGACTTTTCAAAAACCCCGTCGGGTGCAACTTATGCCCGAGGGAGATAATGAGATGGGTAACCACTTGATGACGAAGTGGTATACCGAGGCAAGTGTGTGTGTTGTTTTCAAAAACAGATTAGATTTAAGATTTGTCAACTGTCCCAACCTTACATGCGCAACCACTCTACCCTTGTATGGGAAAGGGCATTATTGATTACCTAGGCCGATACTAGCTTGGAGCCCGCATTACTAGTGACGGGAGAGTTGTTGGTGCGCTCTCTCAGGACGGGGTCGTGCCAGGTAGGGCGGCCAAGAACATTTTTATGGGGCACCGGACACACCGTTGGTACCCCGTGCCAGTGGTATGTGATGAATATGGGAGCGAGGTTCCACCATTTTTTAAAGTTGTGAAATGTTGGGCACGGGGGTTACTACCAATCGAGTGGACTCCATGTTAGTGTCGTCTAGGGAAAGATAGTGATCGGGTGCTTACCCAGGTACTTGAGGTACCGCGGGTCGTGGATGACACGGAAGCTCCCCGGATCTTGTGGGTAAAGTGTGCAACCTCTACAGAGTGTAAAACTATTCGAATAGCCATGTCCACGGTCAAGGACAGTTGGGCGGTGCTGCTTAAACCATGTCCACATTTTGCAAACCAGTGTGTGTGTTTGGATAAGTGGGAAGAGCTACTTGGGTCAAGTCAAGTGACTTGACATGACTGAGTTGGGTTGATGCCCATTCTACTTATGTTGATATCTGTAACCTGCCCTCATGGTTACTTGAATTCTCCTTATGCATGTCTTGCAAGTTGTTGAACATGTCATTACACTCAAAACTAGCTTTCCGCAAAGATTTACCTATATCACGCATTATTGTACCTTGAACCAAAACATGGGTTGCTTGCGAGTACATTCAAAGTACTCATTGGCTTGCCACTGGTTATTTAATTGGCCAGGCATGAAAGTACTCATGCGAACTAGGACGTTTCCCAGTCAGATTTCCTGTAGGGTTAAGGCAGATGGCATGGGTTCTACTTATCGACGAAGATTTCCGCTGCTTAAGTTTATTTGGTATTTAGCCCTTGTGGCTTTATCTATGTAAGACTTGACCAAAATGGTCATAATTTGTGTAAAACGATATGTATGGATGTAAGACTCTTGTTATTCAGCCTCTGTGTGTTCAGTGAGCATTGATCTCTGGGATCACTGTACACGTACATTCGGTGATAACGACTTATGAGTCGGGGTCCCCACAGGAAGAAAAATATCTCACCCAAAGCTAGAAAATCCTACATCCAGCTATATCCATCCTTCAACACATAACCAAGAAACCTTCGGAAATTATTTACCTCAACCTTCGAAAAGCATCCGTTATACGAGTTATGGCAATACTCCCGAACTCCCGCCCCAGTACTGGGTGGCGTCGAGGTTATCTCACCAACAACTGCATAAAAGAGATTTTCGATGTCGGCGAAACTCAGGTATTCCAGAACTGCAACGATAAAATTGTGACGACAACACCTCGGAGCTCAACTCCCCGGGACACTACCACAACCCCTAAATGTCAGGAGGCACCAAGAACAATGTTCTCGTCCTAAAACCATCGGAACAATTCCAAAATACCTGCGTGATCCTAAAAAAAATTAGTGAAATTTGAGAAGAGAAGAGTCAAAACTCTACGTCAGGATGCCTCACCAGAGCGACGAAAGGACTGAGGAGTAAAAAGAATCCTACTCTCCGATATATATAATCCTAAATGACTCAAAACATTTTTCTAGACTCAACCACGCCAACGATTCGATCAAGCAGGGGGCTCCTAAGGTCGGGGAAGGCTCTGATTACCAACCTGCAACGCCCACGCTGCGGCTATATCTCCCACGTGTCGAAGCACGACTTAGAGGCATAACCGCATTGTAAGAAATGTCGCAAGTGGGGTAATCTTCACACAACCCATGTACTGAATAAAGGAAAGAGATACATAGTTAGCTTACAATCGCCACGTCACACAATAGCATAAATATCATTACATTCATCCAGATACAATCAAGGTCTGACTATGGAACCGAAATAAAGAACAACCCCAAATACGACAAAGTTCCCGATCGCCCCAACTGGGCACCACTACTGATCGTCTGGAAAGGAAACATAGTATCGTCCTGAGTCCTCATTGAACTCCCACTTGAGCTCAGTCGAATCTCCTGGAGCAGTATCATCGGTCCCTGCATCTGGTTTTGGAAGTAATTTGTGAGTCACGGGGACTCAGCAATCTCACACCCTCGTGATCAAGACTATTTAAGCTTATAGGAAGGGTAAACGGTATGAGGTGGAGCTGCAGCAAGCACTAGCATATATGGTGGCTAACATACGCAAATGAGAGCGAGAAGAGAAGGCAAAGGCACCATCGATGAACTATGATCAAGAAGTGATCCTAGAACAACCTATGTTCAAGCGTAACCCGAGACCGTGTTCTCTTCCCGGTCTCCGCCGAAAAGAGACCATCACGGCCACACACTCTGTTGATTCATTTTAATTAAGTTAAGTTTAAGGTTATCTACAACCGGACATTAATAAATTCCCATCTGCCCATAACCGCGGGCACGGCTTTCAAAAGTTCAAATCCCTGTAGGGGTGTCCCAAATTAGCCCATCACAAGCTCTCATGGTCAACGAAGGATATTCCTTCTCCCAAGACAATCCGATCAGACTCGGAATCCCGGTTACAAGACATCTTGACAATGGTAAAACTAAACCAGCAACGCCACCCGAATGTGCCAACAAATCCCGATAGGAGCTGCACATATCTCGTTCTTAGGGCACACCGGATTGTCCAAGGTTCCGGTAGGCCAGCACAGAGTTGCCCCTGGTGGCCACCGGCAGCTGACAGGTTGGACCAACACTCAGAGG
>NC_041384.1:315101076-315158507 GCF_002162155.2 Triticum dicoccoides
GTTAAAATAAAGATGACCCTTGAGTCCGCGGAACCCAAGGGAAAAAGAGGCTAGGTGGCAAATGGTAAAACCAAGGTTGGGCATTGCTGGAGGAGTTTTATTCAAGACGAACTGTCAAGGGGTTCCCATTATAACCCAACTGTGTAAGGAACGCAAAATCAAGGAACATAACACCGGTATGACGGAAACTAGGGCGGCAAGAGAGGAACAAAACACCAGGCTTAAGGCCGAGCCTTCCACCCTTTACCAAGTATATAGATGCATTAAAGCAGACAAGATATAATAATGATATCCCAACAATAAACATGTTCCAACAAGGAACAAACTCCAAACTACACCTGCAACTAGCAATGCTATAAGAGGGGCTGAGCAAAGCGATAACATAGCCAAACAACGGTTTGCTAGGACAAGATGGGTTAGAGGTTTGACATGGCAATATGGGAGGCATGATAAGCAAGTGGTAGGTATCATAGCATAGGCATAGCAAAAGAGCGAGAATCTAGCAAGCAAAGATAGAAGTGATTTCGAGGGTATGGTCATCTTGCCTGTAAAGTTCTCCGAGTTGACGTTAGCTTGATCCTCGTAAGCGTACTCAACAGGTTCCTCGATTACGTACTCGTCTCCCGGCTCTACCCAAATCAAGAACACAAACAAAGGGAACAACAATCTACCACGTGCAATGCACAAACAACATGATGCAAAACATGGCATGATATGCGGGACGTGATATGCAATGCATATGCATGCTTCGGAAAGGAAAGATTGAACATGGCCTCAACATGGAAAACAAAGAGTGCCACTGGAAAGATGAGTTGATTTTTGTTGAAATCGATATAAAGATCACCGGAATCGGATGCATGGTTTGCAAATGCCAAGCAAAACAAATATGGCACTGATCTACGATTAATAGTACGAGGCCCTCTAAATACATCAAGAACAACAAGCTACTGCACTCTAACATAGCAAGACAATACATGGCAGGGATCCACTCAAGATGCTTGACAAAAGATGAACATTGAGCTACGGCTAATTCACTCGATAGCAGGTTCAAACAAGCATGGAAAAAGTGCAAAAGATATCAGGTTACAGACTTAGTGAAAATAACAATATGTCAGGAATTTAACATCAGGAAGCAATGTTCGAGCAAGATAACAACATGCTACAAGAACATATCATGGCAAAGCAAGACACGACATGAAGCTACTCAAAGCATACAACAAAAGTCCCTTACTGACCATAAGCCAATAGGGATCAGAAAATACAATGGCAACCATGTGAACATATCAATTATCGTTAACAGAATCAGACTTAGTAGAAAACTGGAACATGGCAAAACATATATCAAGTAGGCATGTTTACGAGCTCGATGCACTCACCACAAGGCATTGCATGATACACTAAGCATACACCCATCAAGTAGACATGGCATAGAAGCTAAACATGTCAAGAACAACTACATAGCATGCATGGAACAACTACAACAAGCTCGGCAAAAATGCTTAACACATAAACATTCTACGAGGAACATTTTATAGCAAAAGTAGAGCTCGATTGAGTCAAGCTAGGGTGCTCCATAATTGCAAACAAAGACATGGATGGATAGATCCCAACAATATCTACAAAACACCCTTACTGATCATGCTCAAAAGAGGCATGGATCAATCTGTAGCAACAAGAACACATGGCATAAAAATATAAACAGGGCAATGACTTAGAATATTTATAAGTCCCTAAAATCAGCAACATTAAGAGGGCTACTTTGTATGCTTCTGCTAGTCACCACAGAGATCACAAAAATACATGGCATACACCCCCGAAAAGATGGCATGGCATACTTCAAAACTCATGTAGGGCTCAAGTTCATAGGAGGCACACATCAATCATGGCAAAAATAACAAAAGTCCAATTACTGATATGAATCTGAAACTAACAGAAACTAGCACTCTTGCAACAACATCTAGTGCATCAAGATGAACTCAAATGAACATGGTGCAATGGAATGAAATGAAGTACTCGTCGAGACGAACAATTTGATATGCTACACACCCAAAACTGAACCATGGATGCAGAGTTATGATGCGATGAAAAATGAATAAAATTATTGAAATTAGGGCAAAAGTCAACCGAGGTTAGGGTTCCAGATCTGGATCCGGATTGGGGCATTGTAGCAGCGCGGAACCCGAGGATGGCCAGAGTTTGTCGAGGTCGCCAGAGTTCGGCCGGATTGAGGAAGAAGGACGGCGAGGCGGGCGTCGGCGAGGAGGGCGTCGGGCGTGGCGGCTCGGTGCGGAAACCGAGGCGACGGCGGCGGTCGGCAACGGCGGCAGGGCGCCGTCGTGGAGGAGAGAGGCGGTGGGGTGGTGGTCGGCACCGGCGAGCAGGCGGCGGAGGCGGTTCGTCGGGGCGGCGCTGGCTGGCGAGCGGGACGCGGGCGACGGGAGACCGAAGCGGCGACGACGGGCGGATGGGCTCGCAAGGGGCCCGGTTCGGGCTTGCCCAGGCCGGCGACGGGAGGAGGCTGTGGCGACAGGTGGCGGCGCGGGATTGGCGGCGGCAGTTGTGTCCGGTAGGACTGGACGTGTCCGGCCGCGCGGAGAGGAAGGGGCTAGGTTAGGGGTGAAATGGATCCGGAATTTCGGGGGAGTGTCTATATATATAGGTAGAGGGAGCTAGGAGGCTCCAAATTGAGCACGGTTTTTGGCCACGCGATCGTGATCGAATGGTCTAGATGATGGAGAGGTTTTAGGTGGGTTTTGGGCCACTATGGAGGGCTGGTTGGCTGCAACACACACGAGGCCTTTTCGGTCCCTCGGTTAACCGTTGGAGTATCAAACGAAGTTAAAATGGCACGAAACTTGACAGGCGGTCTACCCGTAGTAAACCAAGGCCACATGGCAAGTCTCGGTCCAATCCGAAAACGTTTAACCCCCACACACGAAAAGAGGTATAAAGGGACACCTTAGGACATAGGAGCGCCGGAATGTAAAACGGACAACGGGGAAAAAGCTCGGATGCATGAGACGAACATGTATGCAAATGCAATGCACATGATGACATGATATGAGATGCATGAAAAAGACAAAACAACACAAAGACAAAAACCAGACAACAAGGAAATAACATAACTTAGTGCCAGAAATGGCAAGGGTTGGAATACAAATATGGCAGGTTACATACGGGGTGTTACACACACACACACAGATCTCGGTGCTTAAGGAAAGTTCCAATGAAACAACCCACCATGTACTCCTACATGGCCTCTCATCGATACCTTTACCAAATCGTGTTCAACACACTTAGCTCATACACAGTAGGACATGTTCACAACTTTCCAATTCATCCCCAATGAATCAGACCTGACACAACTCTAAGCAATAGCAGGCATGACAAACAAGCATGAATGAGTAGGCACATCAAGGCTCAAACAACTCCTACTCATGCTAGTGGGTTTCATCTATTTACTGTGGCAATGACAGGTCATGCGAGGGAATGGGTTCAACTACCGTAACAAGTAACAGTTGAATCGTTGTTGTCCTAATGCAGTAAAAGAGAGCAGAAGCGAGAGAGTAGGATTGTATCGGAATGAACAAGGGGGTTTGCTTGCCTGGCACTTCTGAAGATAATATAGTTCTTCATCGGTGTCATCGATCACGTCGTCAGGAACATCGTCGACTGAGAGGGGACGGTTACCGGCAAACAGAGAAGGACACAATCAATGCAATGCAACAATATGATGCATGAATGTGACATGGCAATATGAGTGTGTTGGGGTAGTGCAACTACAACCAGGGTGGTTTGAGCTCATTTGAATCAAGGATTCAAATACAAACTCAAGTTATGGGTTCATAAAGTGCATTAACATGTTCATAAAGTGCATTAACATGTTTTAAACATGCATGAAACAAGTACACATGGATAGATTGGATTTTTCTGATCATTTTAAATATATAAATCATTTCATTTGGAGTTACGGTTAATTTTCTATGATTTTTAGAAGTTTTGGATATTTTCTGGAATTTCCTGATTATTTTTAAAACCAGAAAATCATTAATTGCGTCAGCACTACGTCATGCCTGCGTCAGCAGTCAACTGGGTTGACCCAGGTCAAACCTGACGTGTGGGGGCCACATGTTAGCGACACAGGGCTAATCCCGGTCAAACCCAGCGCTGACTGGGGTTTGACCAGGCCTGGGGCCGCTGTCAGTGAGAGGAGGGTTAATTAGGCGCTAATTGAGCTAGTGCCACGTCAGCGAACGACGTTTTGCGCCGGTTACCAAATCCCGCGGCAGTGGCTCGCCGGCGTTGGTCGGGACGGTGCTACAGATTACCGTTACGCGCGTGGTTTGCCGCTACGGTGGGCTGGCGGTGCGGCGCGTTGGGTGGTGGTGGTGGGAGGTGCTGGGGTGGTCTGCAAAGATGGCAGCGACGTCGGCGGCGGCGACCGAAGCTCAGTCAGGTGCGGCGACGGCCCTAGAGCGGGTGCTCGGGCGGGTTAGCATGCCCGAAGTGGCCTGCGGGCCCTAGAGAGGCTAGCGGGCACCTTGACATGACCAAATGGTCACCAGAGGATGCCGGCGACAGGCACGTGCGGCGGTGAGCTACAGGCGTCGTGAAACAACGGGTACGGCGAGCAAAGGGCCACGAGGTTAGGGGAATCAACAGAGGCGCTCACAGTGAGGTCCGAGAGCGGTTCACTAGGCTCGAGGATGACCTCTAGCGCGCGAATCGACGAGCGGCGTCCGGCGGGTTCCGAGGTTGAAGACGACCAGATGGCGGCGAAGTGGAGCTCTCCGGCTTGTTTCCTTATGCGTGGAGGCGTGGTGCTCGTCAGTGGAGATTCCGGACACGGCGGCGCGGCGAAAGGGGGCGATAGCCATGCGGGTGAAGCACGGCGACGGCGGAGCGCTCTCGGGCGAGCTCGGGGAGGGGGCTAGAGGAGAGGGAGAGAGTTCCAGGGTGAGGGGAAAGGCAGAGGGGGCTGCGGGGCATCTCCCGGGCGACGCGGATGGGCACGGGGACGCTCGGGTGGTGGCAAGCAGGAGGTGGCCCTCGCCTCCTGTGCGTGCGCCACGCACAGTGCACACTGGCAGGACGAAGGGGATGACTGGCATGTTGCCTAGTGGGCTGGGCCGCCAACAATAGTGCTAGGCCACAGGTGAGTGGGCTCTAGGTAGGCCTCTGCTCTGTTTTATTTCTATTTTGTTTTGTTTTTATTTATTCATTTTGCCACTGATTCAAAATTCAAAATAAATTCAAAACAGGGCAAAACCTTCCGAATATTTTTATGTTGCCATTATGGACTTTTCCAGAGGCACATAAATAATTCCAGGGCCTTTTGAATTATATTCTATAAAAAATGAATATAATCCAAAACTCAAATACTTATTGATTTAATTTTAAAGTCCCAAAATAATTCCTTCAAAAATGTTCACTATTTTTGGTTTGGTCTCAAGACCTTGCCAAAATTATCAAACATTTATGAAGTCATTTTGGAAACAATGAATGCAATTTAAAGGGTTCTTGCCCTTCTTTTAAAATGATTTCTGAGGCTTTCAATTTCCTCATTTCAAGTTTCTTGAAAATAATAGGATGCATGATGCTCACTGATGCAACTATCTGCAAACAATTCTAGGGCTGTGACAACTCACCCCCACTAAACAAGAATCTCGTCCCAAGATTCAAGTATAGGAAAAAAAAGAAGGGGGAAAGCAAACTAACACAATCTTCATGATCCAGGTGGCACTTCATAAGAACATTAATTCGATCACCATCATTGTCTCGATGTCTTGCCCCGAGAACTCCAACTAACATGACAATGAGAGGAAAGAGAAAACTCTAGAAGGATCAATCTTATCGAAGATCGAACAACTCAGGATCAACTCACGGAGTGAGACATTGAAACATCTCTCAAGATGAGACACAAAGTAGACATCTAGAGGGATGTAGTGGAACAGATGGCGAGGGTTCACTAGGTAGACAACAATTCCACACCTAAGAGGGTGGTGAACGGTTGTCAACATAGCGAGGATTTGAGTTGCCATGATACCATAACGAGACACCCTAGAGAAGGATGACTCGTAGAATTATCCCTTAAGTGGCAAAAAGAATTACTTTTGATCCACAGATCAATAAAATTCTCTATACCAGCCTAGGGAAAATCTCGAGCAATCGTTTGAAGGAGTTCAAAAGAATGACATACCCTGACTAGAATGGATGATGTGCACTACCTTGTTGAAGAAAACGCAATGGATGATTTTTGCTTATCATCGGAAATGGATGGGACCCATGGTAGGACCACTTCTAAAGATGATCCTGAACAACAATTGCTGAGAAGGGCAGCCCATGGGAATATTGCACAAAGCAGTGCGAGCTGGGAACAAATTGCAAATGTCAGGAATGTTTCAACCATCATATCTGCCTGAGATTCAGATCTGGTTGGTGTCAGAATATTCCAGACTCATCATGTCTGGAAGGAAAGTTTGCAACACAATTCGACGAGATGACGTTGCGAGATTCTCAGGAAATGGTCTATGGTAGTAAGCTCCAAAACATGAGCTGGTTCTGCTACACACATGTGAACACGCTGTCCCAGACAATCATGACCACGTAGTAGTCTTATAATAAAACACTACCGTGTTCAGGTGGGGAACCATCGTTGAGGATATCAAAGTCCTTGCATAAGGCATGCTCTTAAGAAGGAACTTCTTCTCCTTGAACAAGTCATTCAGTGGCTTCGTGTGCTAGGAAACACATATAGAATGGAGGCGGCCAACCTATCAAACCATAGAGTACTTTGCACATGCGTGACTAACTTGGGATGATTCCAGAGGAAGCAAAAACAATCTTTCTTGTATTCACGGCGGCAACTTGCATAGAATGCGCATGAATTCGAGGAAGTCACTTCTTCCATCCAAACATAAGCTTCATGAACGGAACACGAAGCATTTCTTACAAAGTTTCCAACGCTAATTTACATGTTCAACATGAATCATGGACAAGATGAAATTGTTGTCAATGGGCTCAACAACAAACCATCCAGGCTTCCATATAGATGGAATTCCATAATTAAGTGAACACAGTGATAGCATTGGTCAGACCAAAGTATGTAATGGTGTATGCCCGATGGATCATCCACGAGTAAGACAACATTACGAACATCGTTGGTTCTAATTTGATTTGAGGATAGCCCACACTCAAATCAAAATTTGGACAAGACAATAGATCCAATAACTTATCACGAGGACCAATTGATGAAGATATCCTCTTTCTTCAACACACACACACAAAGATATCCCTTAACATGCACTAAGTCAGACAAGCTTTTATCTTCCAACTCTCCAAGTTGTTGTTTGGCTTAACTAACTAGCTCAGAGGTATCTATCACGGATTCTTGGAGGAGTGGTTTACAAGAAAACCAACTTGATCACGAACTCAACATAGAGGTCAGGTGACAACCTGGTAATACTTTCGAGAAGATATTCGAAAAATCACGAACCACCGATATGTTAATAAGATCATGAACAATCTTGCTTTTTAGGGCAAGACGATATGATCAAATGAGCGAGGATTTGACAAAATCCTAACTCACCAATCGAAGAGTGCACCAGAAACAAGGACTAGGTAGCACAATCTATCTTAGAATGATGATTCAATAACCAACACACTAGGAATGAAATTATTGTCCTTTAACTACCAAGCAACCAGGTTGCCAGGAGTATTGAATTCACACATCATAGTTAACTTGTCGGCATTCCGGTTGCAACAACACAGAGACCGAGGAATGAAGAACGATGGCGAGAAGTATCACTGTATCAAGAATTCATAAGATGGTGTGCAATTCCCATGACATCCTTGACATAAGTTGGTAATACTTCAGGGTAGAACAGAATCAAAAGCTAGATTGGAATTTTGATCTGCGGTACACAACTATTTTGACCCAACCCTAGATATGGATGAGGTACTGGAGTTTGTTTCTCCTAGTCATTCTGAAATAGAATGGCTTGACGGACCACAAGAATAATAAGCATCGGTAACACAGATGCACAATTACTCCTGACTATCAATTCATAGACGATGGTCGGAATACAAATGAAAAGGGACAACTCAAGGGGACATCTATCTTTCTGAGTTGTAGATGCATAGATTAATATGTCGAACCAAGTTCAACAGGTTTCTTCCAGATAACCCATGCAGAAAGGTAGAACTGGCAGAATCACAATTATGAATGGAGAACTCCTCGATAGTACTCTGATTGTGATCTTTGATCCAACAAACTTCTGCCATAAGTGGTTCATAGTATTTGGAAGAAGGAAATACCATAGACCTCGAGGACTAATGCAAAGGTTACTAATAACCTAAAGGAATGAGCAAACACTATCAACATGAAGTAAGTAGGGTGAATCTCCGGTTCAAAAACCCAGGAATAGAATCATCACACTCGGAATACAAAGCATTGTCAGATTACTAGGTGACTCCCTAAGACACCTAGGGTCGTAATAATAGCTCCAACATATATGTCGAGGCAATAGAGTACCTCAACTCATCGATTAGTGTGGTTGAACTGGCGCAAAGGGACATCGGAACCAAAAGAAGGGATTTGCAAATGCATCAGACTATTTAGAAACCTGGGATGACTCGGACAACATAATGGCTGTAAATGCTCAAAAAGATTTGAGAGATCCTGCAAAATGGTGGCATAACCACTCAACAACATCATATCAGGGTTCTGAGGCCATTTAACAACACACTGGAGTAGTAGAAACTGAACTGAGGCTTGAGACCAACAATCCTACGAATCTACGGATTAGTAACGCGTGATCCTGATAGAAAGATGAGAAGCCTAGTTCTTAATCCCCGTAGAAGAGAAGAGGGTGACTCAGATCAGAAGGCATAAGGTATAATGAGTAAAAAGAGCCTTAAGTTTCCTTCCACAATCAATTCCCTTACATAACTAAAGCATTTCTAGACACGACTTCGGCTAGTTTGGCTTGGTAATCCTACAAGCAGTCAGGCTCTGATACCAAAGCTGTTAGGACCCTGATTCCAAGTCACATCGAGCTAGCCGGTAACACCTCATATCACTTTGCGGCCTCACGCACGGTATTCCCACGGGTGTTGCCTTACCATGGCCCGGGACCGTTTGCGCCTTTTGGCTCACGTATATGATAGTGTCACTAGCATCCATATGACAGAGAACCCGGGCCGACATGACCAGTCGTGAACCCAAAGTGGCACTAACTTGCGGGGACAGGCATTCATTAATCAACATCGAGCATGTCAGTTAGCAGCGTGTGAATCCGGGCTGTAGCACTGGGCTAACAGGACTCCGGTGAACCAGACTGTAGCAGGCTAGGCAGGACTCCGGATGTCACCGTGTGACATTTCCCCGAAGGGACAAACACAAGAACAAAGTGAATCACATGCCGGCCAGTCAAGTGTTCCGGAGTAGTAGTGCTGGGCTAGCAGGACTCCGGTAAACCTGGCTGTAGCGGACTACTATGGCTCATGGAAGCACAAGACTACATTTCCCCATAAGAGATGCTACCAAGGATAAACAACTAGGTTGTCAGATCCCACACATACCAAGCATTTCAATCATACACACAATATGCTCGATATGTGTAAATACAACATGGCATCACAACAAAACTCTATGACTCAAAGTATTTATTCAATAGGCTCCGAAGAGCCAGATATTACAAACATGGGTCTCATGACCCAACATTCAGAGCATACAAGTCAAAGTACATGCGGAAGCTTAACATGTCTGAGTACAGACATCTACAAATGAAAAAGGCTGAGAAGCCTGACGATCTACCAGATCCTGCCGAGGGCACAAGATCGTAGCTGAGGTATCAAGCTAAACGTGGAAGTCCACACTGTAACGCCCTCGATGCGGCTATATCTCCCACATGTCGAAGCACGACTTAGAGGCATAACCGCATTGAAAGCAATGTTGCAAGTGAGGTAATCTGCACACAACCCATGTAATACATAAGGGAAAAGATACATAGTTGTCTTACAGTCGCCACTTCACACAATACATGAATAAAGCATTACATCATCCAGATACAATCAGGGTCTGACTACGAAACCAAAATAAAAGAAGACTACCCCAAATGCAACACAGATCCCCGATCGACCCCAACTGGGCTCCACTACTGGTCAACTAGAACGAAACAACATAAAGGACAAGATCTCCAATGAGCTCCTCCTTGAGCTTGGTTGCGTCACCTGCTCGGTAACATCGGCACCTGCAAACTGGTTTGGAAAGTATCTGTGAGTCACGGGGACTCAGCAATCTCACACCCTCGCGATCAAGACTATTTAAGCTTATAGAAAGGGTAAAAGGTATGAGGTGGAGCTGCAGCAAGCGACTAGCATATATGGTGGCTAACATACGCAAATGAGAGCGAGAAGAGAAGGCAAAGCGCGATCGAGAAAGTATGATCAAGAAGTGATCCTAGAACAACCTATGTCAAGCATAATGCCAACACTGTGTTCACTTCCCGAACTCCGCCAGAAAGAGACCATCACGGCTACACACACGGTTGATTTATTTTAATTAAGATAAACTTCAGGTTTTCTACAACCGGACATTAACAAATTCCCATCTGCCCATAACCGCAGGCACGGCTTTTGAAAGTTCAAAACCCTACAGGGGTGTCCCAACTTAGCCCGTCACAAGCTCTCACGGTCAATGAAGGATATTCCTTCTCCCAAGACAATCCGATCAGGCTCGGCATCCTGGTTGCAAGACATCCTCGACAATGGTAAAACAAGTCCAGCAACACCGCCCGAATGTGCGGAAAAATCCCGATAGGAGCTGCACATATCTCGTTCTTAGGGCACACTTAGATAGGTCAAGCTACGAGTAAAACCAACCCTCGAGTTTCCCCGAGGTGGCCCCGCAGGCTGCCCATTTCGGACCAACACTCAGAGGAGCACTGGCCCAGGCGGGTTAAAATAAAGATGACCCTTGAGTCTGCAGAACCCAAGGGAAAGAAAAGTCTAGGTGGCAAATGGTAAAACCAATGTTGGGCATTGCTGGAGTAGTTTTATTCAAGGCGAACTGTCAAGGGGTTCCCATTATAACCCAACCGCGTAAGGAACGCAAAATCCGGGAACATAACACCGATATGACGGAAACTAGGGCGGCAAGAGTGGAACAAAACACCAGGCATGAGGCCGAGCCTTCCACCCTTTACCAAGTATATAGATGCATTAATTAAATAAGAGATATTGTGATATCCCAACAATAATATCCATGTTCCAAACATGGAACAAGCTCCAATCTTCACCTGCAACTAACAACGCTATAAGAGGGGTTGAGCAAAGCGGTAACATAGCCAAACAACGGTTTGCTAGGATAAGGCGGGTTAGAGGCTTGGCTTAACAATATGGGAGACATGATAAGCAAGTGGTAGGTATCGCAGCATAGGCATAGCAAAAGAGCGAGCAACTAGCAAGCAAAGATAGAAGTGATTTCGAGGGTATGGTCATCTTGCCTGAAATCTCGCAAGGAAGAAGAACGAGTCCATGAAGAAGACAAACAGACATTGTCGAGCAGATCCTCACAAACACGACTTTATCGAAACATACCAGAAGAAGCACACCGGAAAGAAGCAAACAACATGGTAAACAACTACCACATAAGCATGACATGATGCACAACCAAGTATGATGCATGTCCGGTTTAATGAAACATCGCATGGCAAAGTGCAACAAGCAACACTACAATTAAGTGGAGCTCATATTGAAGAAAACACCACATTCGAGTTATTTAGTTCGATCTCGTTTATGTACCCAACAATATTTAATGTTGTTAAACATGGCAAGAGGGTGAAGCAAAGTAAAACTACCTATCTAGTCAAGGTTAAATGAGGCCGGAAGCAACGAACAACAATTCCGGTAAATCCCCATATGCATATATTAGGTTTGGTACTGTTCTGCCCTAAACACAATTTTAGAGTTGTTAAACATGCAAAGTGATGCCACCATGTTAAACAACGCATTTTTCTACCCCATTTACATATAAAGTTTATTAAATTTCGAGTTACGGTTATTTAGTTATGAATTAAATCATTTTAGCAAGTTATTCAAGCAAATTTAAACAAACAACATATTAAACATTTTAAACATGGATGAAAAAGACATATTATGAAACTAGATGAAAAACTAAGCAAGTTTCATATACAAAGTTTTTACATGTGATGCTTAGTTTGTGAGATATTAAATGCATGAAGGCTAGGGGGTTTTCTGTAAATCTGCAAAGCCCTGGAAAATAGCTAAATTCGCAGAACCAAAAAAACATCCACTGGGCTGAAACCGAACTGGCCCAGCAGTAAGAAAAAAAGGAGGGGGCGCTTGGTGTGGCCTCACCCATGGGCTTCGGCCTGGTTGGCAACGCAGAGGAGGGCCGACGGGGAGCTGGGCCTGGAATCAGGACAAGGCCAGGAGGGCGCTGGAAGCGGCCCACGCGGCAGGACGCTGTACGACGCATGCGTTGGCTCGATCGTCGAACCAGAGGGTCAACGAGGGGCACGCCTTGCTCTTCCTCGCGCTCGAATCAGAAGAACTAGAGGCCGGCAGCGAGGCTTCGGACGACGGCGAAGAACTTGGCGCACGGCGAAGCTGACAGAGGCCGGCCGGACCTGGCCGTTCCGAGGTCAGGCGGCGGAGCTTGTCAAGGTGACGACCTGCAGGTGCGGCGACACCAGATCCAGCTGCGGACGGAACTACGACAGCGGCCATGCCGTTCCCTTCTGGTTCGATGAAGAGCAGGCACAGCGGCGCGAGAGAGGCCGGCGGCGCCATGGCTGTAGAACAAGGTGTCGGCTGCAGGTTCGACGAGAGCACAGGGGCGGCTTCGGGCGATGCAGGGCGCTGCGGTGGATGGAGCTCGTTCCTGACCAGAGGACAACAGTGGCCTTGGAGCGGTCCCGGTGATGCAGACGAGGGTCTGCTACTGGAAACGACGGAGCGTGGCACGGGGCAGAGGGAGCGCGGGCGGCGGCGTCCTGGTACTGCTCGCCGGAGCAGCATCGACGAGGAGGAAGACATCGGGTGGCTCAAGACATGCCGAGCACGGGGTGAGACTTGGCGTCCTTGGCGGCGGAGTGCTCTGCTCAAAACAGAGAGAAATCGGGAAGTGAGAGAGAGAAAAGGAGGAAGAAAGGGAGAGCAAGGGAGGAGGGCGAGGGAGTCTGGCCTGGCGACTCGGGTAGGGAAGCGCGCGGGAGCTTCGGGAGTCCAGATCAGGCACGGAGGACGGCGTACGGGGACGAGGGGTTGGTCAGGCGGGGCTGTGGTGATTGGCTCGTTGGGGAAAACGAGAGTGGGAGGAATTTTGGATCGGGAGGGAATGCTGCTGGTTCTTTGTGGAATCCGATGAAGAGAGTGGCGGCGGTGGGATGGATCCCTAGAAATTTGGGAATTGTTCTAGGGTTAGACTAGCTATGTATAGTAGGTGGGTTGACTTAGGGGTATATCGTCCCTCCGATCGCAATCGAACGATCGCGAATAAAATAGCTAGGAAGTCCAAGTAAGAAAACGGTGACGTTTTGTAGACGTTTGGGGATGATCCGGATCCAACGGTGACGACTGCCCGGGTCGGGTCCGGGACAATTTCGGACGCGCACGTGAGGGGTTCGATGCACTGTGCAGAGAGGGTTTCGGACCGTGCAGTCGCATCGGACAACTCTGGAAGCGAAGAGGGGAAGGAGGATGGACTAGGTGGGCTGTGGCGAGACTGCGAGGGGGAGAAGAGAGAGGGGGCCCGGCATCTGTTTCCGGAGACCGAAAACGTCCGACGTTAGACCGACTATATTGTCGCTATAGTTATCCGTTGGGCTATCAAACGAACTCCGAATGCGATGAAACTTGGCAGGCGGCCTACCTACAACATAACAACACCACATGCGAACTTTCAACCCATTCCGAGAACATTTTCCGGCCACTTATAAAATACTATTTCGGACATGCCGCGGGCGCGTGCAAGTGTGTCTGGGCTCATAATGGACAACGGACGGAACTGGGGGAACCCGGACTAATGCAAGTTTCGAAAACATGATGATGCAATGCACATGATGACATGACAAGATGCGACACGCTAGCAAAAGACAAGGCAACAACAGTGAATAACTGGAGGACACCTGACACAACAGTCTCGGGGCTTTACAACACTCCACCACTACAAGAGGATCTCGTCCCGAGATCTAGAATGGCACCTGAGGGACAACGGAAGAGAAAGATAAGAGGTAAAACTAAGTTGCTCCTTTGATAAACTAGTAAAACCAAAGAACCTTGAAAAAAGTTAAGCCATTTCGAGAAAAGAATACAACAGAGATAAATAAAGTTGAAAACCTCCGTTAGAAACGAGGAACAAGGAACATCAAAATCGGATAGCACTGCGGTTGAAAAGAGATGAAAGACTTGATAAAATGAAAGAGCTTGAGCAAAAGGGCACAACACTCCTGTTAAATGGATAACCAAGAAAAAAACATGATCCTGACAAAACAAGAAGATGGGTTGAAGAGAGCAACATCACAATGCCTCCGAAACAAAAGTAAGAATGGAATGAACAAAGGGAAACAAGATCTTGAGAGAGCACGCTTACAACAAATGATAGAATGGAGTTGTTGGAAAACCAACAACGAAAAGAATAAGCTTGATATGGTCTTATGGACTACATCTCAAATTATTAGATGACAACCTGCCACTCACGGGAAGCAGAATTGGATTGATATCAACAAGGAGACGAGGAAGTATTTCACCGGGAGGATAAAGAAGAACTTGGGTCCTTTATAAGCACCATAGATAGCAACAAACTTTAGGGAAGGCTTTAGGTGAAATATAACCCAAGATAACTCCAAAGAAGAGATTGATGGATTTAAAATACCTCATTCCTAACAACATGTGAATCATGAAACATGAACCCGAATTATCAAGAATGACATAATACCACCTCCAATGATATGGACGAAAGAATTACACTCCAGATTACAATATGAGGAAAACTTGAGCTTCATAGAAAAGAATCTCGATGAACACTTCAAGAAGGAATTAAATCGTTGATGACCCATCATGTAAAACCTCCATGAAGAACTCCATTAAACAAAAGAATGATCAAACGAAAGGAAAGAGAAGTTGAAAACACAAAGTGAAACCTTGTAATGAATTAGAAGGAGCTTCGCGACGAGACAAAGCGGAGAGGCTTGGAACTCCAGAAAAGAAAATAAAAAGCCTCTCGAACCGAGAATGTGATATGATGAACCTCTGGAATAAGGAATTAATCACTTGGATGAAACAAGAATAAGAATTACATTATGCTTATCCTTCATCAATTTAAATTCATGACAAGCAACGGATTTGGCATACTACTTGTTCTCGTAGAAAGGATTAAGATTGATATAGCGCAAACTTGAGAAGGTCTTCAACTATCCACTGGTAGAGTTTGACAGCACAAATGCCATTGATATGATAAACAAAGGAAGAAGAATCTTGGAAGAACAACCATAAGAATTGAAAAAGAACGAAGAAAAGATAAAGAAACCCCGGGAAGAATTAGCAAATGAACGAAGATGCTTGAGAGAATTTAGATACATGAGAACGAAGAGATCACGAGCTGATAAGAGAATACTTGAATGATGCACCGGTAAGATTTGGAGAACCATAGATGAAAGCTGAGAATGAATAAATCTTAGATGATGGGGTCCGGATAATCAAACTGAACAGAATCTTGAATTGCTCCTGATAGGTGAAAATAATTCGCATAATGGAAAACAATTATGAGAGGATGGTGTCAAGCTTGAACTATGCATCTCTGAGAGAATTGTTAAGATTTTGAGGAAAACTCTACTTCGGTCTTCAAAACCCGAGAATGACGATGAGAAACACCACCATGAATTATTTACACACTCCGGGAGAATTAAAAGCGAAGAGGTTGAGCCAACGATGAAAAGGATTTGAAAGATCTTGGAGAAAAGCATTTGACTGATGACAATTCATTCTTACGTCAAACTTCGAAAAGAAATTTGAGGATAGCTCCGGAAAAATAAGAAGAGTCAGGTAAGATCCTGGGAAAAGACATGTGGGTTAGGGCCCACTCAAAAGAAACATCATAGAACGATTCAAAAGAGAGAAAGCACCGGTTGAATTAAATGACTTGAATGAGGGAACATCCTCGAAAGAGCTTGAACGAAAGCAGAGTGTAAGCACGAATCTTCGGGATATCTTGAGCACTCTGGAACAATTGAATAGCGAGAAATGACTGAATATGAGGTGCACCAGTAAGAGAAGGTATTTGAAATAAGGAAAAAGAATATGATCAAACACCAAAATCTTTAATTGAATCCATCGGAGAAGATAAAAGAACAAAGAATGATAAACTTGAGGATCCGTTAGAATCTTCATGAGCATCACCGGGTAATAACATTGACGGAAAAGGAATGGAGCGACTTCCCATCAATAAAAGGATAGTTGAGTAAAAATTCTGAGTCCTCGGAGAAAACAAGGGAGGGAGGGCGGGAAAAACAAAGGAAACTTGGGATGGATGAAACAAACAACATTGAGAAGACTTGAGTTGATCTTGCGGGTGTTGAAAAATGAACGGATCCACTTGAAGAGGAACACGCCGGTTGAAAAAGAATTAACATGACAACCTCGATGATCAAGAAGGATTAGTATTCACATCGGAGTATGAGAACACCATTTGGGGAAGGTATGGAATCAACATTTGACTTCGAAGCAACTCGAATACCACAACTCAAAAGCAAAACGAAGGATTGGCTTGCAGAATAAGCCAGAACAAACATATGATAGAGATTTCGTCCGAAGTTTTCGTGGTGGGGCCTACACGGGCTCGATCGTACAGCACCATCATGTACAAGGCAGTGCACATGACATACGAAGCGTCCCCGAGTCAGCATAGCTAAGGACTCTTTAAGACACAACGAGACCACTGTAAAACCAACCGTGAATAGGCGGACAACTAGACGTCGAACCCCAATTTCATATCATATATCCGTCAGAAAGATATCCTAGGAGCTACTTGAATTCCCACTTATAAACTCCCGAAATTTTCTGGTTATGCAATCAGGTGTTGGGGATATAGGGGAAGCATAATATCTCACCCAAAACTAACAAATCCTACATCCAGCTGTATCCATCCTTCAACACATAACCAAGAAACCTTCGGAAATCATTTACCTCAACCTTCGAAAAGCATCCGTTATACGAGTTATGGCAATACTCCCGAACTCCCGCCCCAGTACTGGGTGGCGTCGAGGTTATCTCACCAACAACTGCATAAAAGAGATTTTCGATGTCGGCGAAACTAAACTCAGGTATTCCAGAACTGCAACGATAAAATAGTGACGACAACACCTCGGAGCTCAACTTCCCGGGACACAGCCACAACCCCTAAATGTCAGGAGGCACCAAGAACAATGTTCTCGTCACAAAACCATCGGAACGATTCCAAGATACCCGCGTGATCCTAATTTTTTTTTAGTGAAATTTGAGAAGAGAAGAGTCAAAACTCTACGTCAGGATGCCTCACCAGAGCGACGAAGGGACTGAGGAGTAAAAAAGAATTCCTCACTCTCCAATATATATAATCCTAAATGACTCAAAACATTTTTCTAGACTCAACAACGCCAATGATTCGATCAAGCAGGGGGCTCCTAAGGTCGGGGAAGGCTCTGATTACCAACTTGTAATGCCCTCGATGCGGCTATATCTCCCACGTGTCGAAGCACGACTTAGAGGCATAACTGCATTGAAAGCAATGTTGCAAGTGAGGTAATCTTCACACAACCCATGTAATACATAAGGGAAAAGATACATAGTTGTCTTACACTCGCCACTTCACACAATACATGAATAAAGCATTACATCATCCAGATACAATCAGGGTCCGACTACGGAACCAAAATAAAAGAAAACTACCCCAAATGCTACACAGATCCCCGATCGGCCCCAACTGGGCTCCACTACTGATCAACTAGAACGAAATGACACAAAGGACAAGATCTTCAACGAGCTCCTCCTTGAGCTTTGTTGCGTCACCTGCTCGGTAACATCGGCACCTGCAAACTGGTTTTGGAAGTATCTGTGAGTCACGGGGACTCAGCAATCTCACACCCTCGCGATCAAGACTATTTAAGCTTATAGGAAGGGTAAAAGTTATGAGGTGAGGCTACAGCAAGCGACTAGCATATATGGTGGCTAACATACGCAAATGAGAGCGAGAAGAGAAGGCGAAGCGCGGTCGAGAAAGTATGATCAAGAAGTGATCCTAGAACAACCTACGTCAAGCATAACTCCAACACCGTGTTCACTTCCCAAACTCTGCCGGAAAGAGACCATCACGGCTACACACACAGTTGATGTATTTTAATTAAGATAAACTTCAGGTTTTCTACAACCTGACATTAACAAATTCCCATCTGCCCATAACCGCGGGCGTGGCTTTTGAAAGTTCAAAACCCTGCAGGGGTGTCCCAACTTAGCCCATCACAAGCTCTCACGGTCAACGAAGGATATTCCTTCTCCCAAGACAATCCGATCAGGCTCGGCATCCTGGTTGCAAGACATCCTTGGCAATGGTAAAACAAGTCCAGCAACACCGTCCGAATGTGCCGACAAATCCCGATAGGAGCTGCACATATCTTATTCTCAGAGCACACTCAGATAGGTCAAGCTACGAGTAAAAACAACCCTTGAGTTGCCCCGAGGTGGCCCCGCAGGCTGCCCATTTCGGACCAACACTCAGAGGGGCACTGGCCCGGGGGGGTTAAAATAAAGATGACCCTTGAGTCTGCAGAACCCAAGGGAAAGAAAAGGCTAGGTGGCAAATGGTAAAACCAATGTTGGGCATTGCTAGAGGAGTTTTATTCAAGGCGAACTGTCAAGGGGTTTCCATTATAACCCAACCGCATAAGGAACGCAAAATCCGGGAACATAACACCGATATGACGGAAACTAGGGCGGCAAGAGTGGAACAAAACACCAGGCATGAGGCCGAGCCTTCCACCCTTTACCAAGTATATAGATGCATTAATTAAATAAGAGATATTGTGATATCCCAACAATAATATCCATGTTCCAAACATGGAACAAGCTCCAATCTTCACCTGCAACTAACAACGCTATAAGAGGGGCTGAGGAAAGCAGTAACATAGCCAAACAACGGTTTGCTAGGACATGGCGGGTTAGAGGCTTGGCTTAACAATATGGGAGACATAATAAGCAAGTGGTAGGTATCGCAGCATAGGCATAGAAAAAGAGCGAGCAACTAGCAAGCAAAGATAGAAGTGATTTCAAGGGTATGGTCATCTTGCCTGAAATCCCGCAAGGAAGAAGAACGAGTCCATGAAGAAGACAAACGGACGTTGTCGAACAGATCCTCACAAACACGACGTTATCAGAACCAACCCGAAGAAGCACACCAGAAAGAAGCAAACAACATGGTAAACAACTACCACATAAGCATGACATTATGCACAACCAAGTATGATGCATGTCCGGTTTAATGAAACATGGCATGGCAAAGTGCAACAAGCAACACTACAATTAAGTGGAGCTCATATTGAAGAAAACACCAAATTCGAGTTATTTAGTTCGATCTCGTTTATGTACCCAACAATATTCAATGTTGTTAAACATGGCAAGAGGGTGAAGCAAAGTAAAACTACCTATCTAGTCAAGGTTACATGAAGCCGGAAGCAACGAACAACAATTCCGGTAAATCCCCATATGCATATATTAGGTTTGGTACTGTTCTTCCCTAAACACAATTTTAGAGTTGGTAAACATGCAAAGTGATGCCACCATGTTAAACTAGGCATTTTTCTACCCCATTTACATATAAAATTTATTAAATTCCGAGTTACGGTTATTTAGTTATGAATGAAACCATTTTAGCAAGTTATTTAAGCAAATTTTAACAAACAGCATAATAAACATTTTTAAACATGGATGAAAAAGACATATTATGAAACTAGATGAAAAACTAAGCAAGTTTCATATAGAAAGTTTTTACATGTGATGCTTAGTTTGTGAGATATTAAATGCATGAAGGCTAGGGGTTTTCTATAAATCTGCAAAACCCTAGAAAATAGCTAAATTCGCAAAACCAAAAAAACATCCACTGGGCTGAAACTGAACTGGCCCAGCAGTAAGAAAAAAAGGAGGGGGCGCTTGGGGTGGCCTCACCCATGGGCTTCGGCCCGATTGGCAACGCAGAGGAGGGCCGACGAGGAGCTGGGCCTGGAATCGGGACGAGGCCAGGAGGGCGCTGGAAGTGGCCCACGCGGCAGGACGCAGTTTGATGCGTGCGTTGGCTCGGTCGTCGAACCAGAGGGTCAACGAGGGGCACGCCTTGCTCTTCCTCGCACTCGAATCAGAAGAAGTAGAGGCCGGCAGCGAGGCTTCGGACGACGGCGACAAACTTGGCGCACGGTGAAGCTGACGGAGGCCGGCCGGACCTGGCTGTTCCGAGGTCAGGCGGCGGAGCTTGTCAAGGCGACGACCTGCAGGTGCGACGGCACCAGATCCGGCTGCGAACGGAACTACGACAGCGGCCATGCCGTTCCCTTATGGTTTCATGAAGAGGAGGCACAGCGGCGCGAGAGAGGCCGGCGGCGCCATGGCTGTAGAACGAGGTGTCGACTGCAGGTTCGACGGGAGCACAGGGGCGGCTTTGGGCGATGCAGGGCGCTGCGGCGGAAGGAGCTCATTCCTGAGTAGAGGAAAATGATGGCCTTGGAGCGGTCCTGGCGATGCGGACGAGGGTCTGCTGCGGGAAACAACGGAGCGTGGCGCGGGGCGGAGGGAGCGCGGGGGGCGGCATCCTGGTACTGCTCGCCGGAGCAGCGTCGACGAGGAGGAAGACATCGGGTGGCTCAAGACATGTCGAGCACGGCGCGAGACATGGCGTCCTTGGCGGCGGAGTGCTCTGCTCAAAACAGAGAGAAATCGGGAAGTGAGAGAGAGAAAAGGAGGAAGAAAGGGAGAGCAAGGGAGGAGGGCGAGGGAGTCTGGCCTGGCGACTCGGGCAGGGAAGCGCGCGGGAGCTTCGGGCGTCCAGATCAGGCACGAAGGATGGCATACGGGGACGAGGCGTTGGTCAGGCGGGGATGTGGTGATTGGCTCGTTGGGGAAAATGAGAGTGGGAGGAATTTTGGATCGGGAGGGGATGCTGCTGGTTCTTTGTGGAATCCGATGAAGAGAGTGGCGACGGTGGGATGGATCCCTAGAAATTTGGGATTTGGTCTAGGGTTAGACTAGCTATGTATAGTAGGTGGGTTGACTTAGGGGTATATCGTCCCTCCGATCACAATCAAACGATCGCGAATAAAATAGCTAGGAAGTCCAAGTAAGAAAACGGTGACGTTTTGTAGACGTTTGGGGATGATCCGGATCCAACGGTGACGACTGCCCGGGTCGGGTCCGGGACAATTTCGGACGTGCACGTGAGGGGTTCGATGCACTATGCAGAGAGGGTTTTGGACCGTGCAGTCGCATCGGACAACTCCGGAAGCGAAGAGGGGAAGGAGGATGGACTAGGTGGGCTGTGGCGAGACTGCGAGGGGGAGAAGAGAGAGAGGGCCCGGCATCTGTTTCCGAGACCGAAAACGTCCGACGTTAGTCCGACCATATTGTCGCTATAGTTATCCGTTGGGCTATCAAACGAACTCCGAATGCGATGACACTTTGCAGGCGGCCTACCTACAACATAACAACACCACATGCGAACTTTCAACCCATTCCGAGAACATTTTCCGGCCACTTATAAAATACTATTTCGGACATGCCGCGGGCGCGTGCAAGTTTGTCTGGGCTCAGAACGGACAACAGACGGAACTGGGGGAACCCGGACTAATGCAAGTTTCAAAAACATGACGATGCAATGCACATGATGACATGACAAGATGCGACACGCTAGCAAAAGACAAGGCAACAACAGTGAATAACTGGAGGACACCTGACACAACAGTCTCGGGGCTTTACAACACTCCACCACTACGAGAGGATCTCGTCCCGAGATCTAGAATGGCACCTGAGGGACAACGGAAGAGAAAGAGAAGAGGTAATACTAAGTTGCTCCTTTGATAAACTAGTGAAACCAAAGAACCTTGAAAAAAGTTAAGCCATTTCGAGAAAAGAATACAACGGAGATAAATTAAGTTGAAAACCTCCGTTAGAAACGAGGAACAAGGAACACCAAAATCGGACAGCACTGCGGTTGAAAAGAGATGAAAGACTTGATAAAATGAAAGAGCTTGAGCAAAAGGGCACAACGCTCCTGTTAAATGGATAACCAAGAAAAAAAACATGATCCTGACAAAACAAGAAGATGGGTTGAAGAGAGCAACATCACAATGCCTCCGAAACAAAAGTAAGAATGGAATGAACAAAGGGAAACAAGATCTTGAGAGAGCACGCTTACAACAAATGATAGGACGGAGTTGTTGGAAAACCAACAACGAAAAGAATAAGCTTGATATGGTCTTATGGACTACATCTCAAATTATCAGATGACAACCTGCCACTCATGGGAAGCAGAATTGGATTGATATCAACAAGGAGACGAGGAAGTATTTCACCGGGAGGATAAAGAAGAACTTGGGTCCTTTATAAGCACCATAGATAGCAACAAACCTTAGGGAAGGCTTTAGGTGAAATATAACCCAAGATAACTCCAAAGAAGAGATTGATGGATTTAAAATACCTCATTCCTAACAACATGTGAATCATGAAACATGAACCCAAATTATCAAGAATGACATAATACCACCTCCAATGATATGGACGAAAGAATTACACTCCAGATTACAATATGAGGAAAACTTGAGCTTCATAGAAAAGAATCTCGATGAACACTTCGAGAAGGAATTAAATCGTTGATGACCCATCATGTAGAACCTCCATGAAGAACTCCGTTAAACAAAAGAATGATCAAACGGAAGGAAAGAGAAGTTGAAAACACAAAGTGAAACCTTGTAATGAATTAGAAGGAGCTTCGCGACGAGACAAAGCGGAGAGGCTTGGAACTCCGGAAAAGAAAAGAAAAAGCCTCTCGAACCGATAATGTGATACGATGAACCTCCGGAATAAGGAATTAATCACTTGGATGAAACAAGAATAAGAATTACATTATGCTTATCCTTCATCAATTTAAATTGATGACAAGCAATGGATTTGGCATACTACTTGTTCTCGTAGAAAGGATTAAGATTGATATAGCGCAAACTTGAGAAGGTCTTCAACTATCCACTGGTAGAGTTTGACAGCACAAATGCCATTGATATGATAAACGAAGGAAGAAGAATCTTGGAATAACCACCGTAAGAATTGAAAAGGAACGAACAAAAGATAAAGAAACCCCGAGAAGAATTAGCAAACGAACGAAGATGCTTGAGAGAATTTAGATACATGAGAACGAAGTGATCACGAGCTGATAAGAGAATACTTGAATGATGCACCGGTAAGATTTGGAGAACCATAGCTGAAAGCTGAGAATGAATAAATCTTAGATGATGGGGTCCGGATAATCAAACTGAACAGAATCTTGAATTGCTCCTGATAGGTGAAAAGAATTTGCATAATAAAAAACAATTATGAGAGGAAGGTGTCAAGCTTGAACTACGCATCTCTGAGAGAATTGTTAAGATTTTGAGGAAAACTCTACTTCGGTCTTCAAAATCCGAGAATGACGATGAGAAACACCACCATGAATTATTTAGACACTCCGGAAGAATTAAAAGCAAAGAGGTTGAGCCAACTATGAAAAGGATTTGAAAGATCTTGGAGAAAAGCATTTGACTGATGACAATTCATTCTTACGTCAAACTTCGAAAAGAAATTTGAGGATAGCTCCGAAAAAAATAAGAAGAGTCAGGTAAGATCCTGGGAAAAGACATGTGGGTTAGGGCCCACTCAAAAAAACATCGTAGAACGATTCAAAGAGAGAAAGCACCAGTTGAATTAAATGACTTGAATGAGGGAACATCCTCGAAAGAGCTTGAACGAAAGCAGAGTGTAAGCACGAATCTTCGGGATATCTTGAGCACTCCGGAACAATTGAATAGCGAGAAATGACTGAATATGAGGTGCACCGGCAAGAGAAGGTATTTGAAATAAGGAAAAGAATATGATCAAACACCAAAATCTTTCATTGAATCCACCGGAGAAGATTAAAGAACAAAGAATGATAAACTTGAGGATACCTTAGAATCTTCATGAGCATCAGCGGGTAATAACATTGACGGAAAAGGAATGGAGAGACTTCCCATCAATAAAAGGATAGTTGAGTAAAAATTATGAGTCCTCGGAGAAAACAAGGGAGGGAGGGCGGGAAAAATAAAGGCAACTTGGGACGGATGAAACAAACAACATTGAGAAGACTTGAGTTGATCTTGCGGATGTTGAAAAATGAACAGATCCACTTGAAGAGGAACACGCCGGTTGTAAAATAATTAACATGACAACCTCGATGTTCAAGAAGGATTAGTATTCACATCGGAGTATGAGAACACCATTTGGGGAAGGTATGGAATCAACATTTGACTTCGAAGCAACTCGAATACCACAACTCAAAAGAAAAACGAAGGATTGGCTTGCAGAATAAGCCAGAACAAACATATGATAGAGATTTCGTCTGAAGTTTTCGTGGTGGGGCCTACACGGGCTCGATCCTACAGCACCATCATGTACAAGGCAGTGCACATGATATACGAAGCATCCCCAAGTCAGCATAGCTAAGGACTCTTTAAGACACAACGAGACCACTTTAAACCAACCGTGAATAGGCGGACGGTGGCGTCCTGGTACTGCTCGCCGGAGCAGCATCGACGAGGAGGAAGACATCAGGTGGCTCAAGACATGCCGAGCACGGGGCGAGACTTGGCATCCTTGGCGGCGGAGTGCTCTGCTCAAAACAGAGAGAGATCGGGAAGTGAGAGAGAGAAAAGGAGGAAAAAGGGAGAGCAAGGGAGGAGGGCGAGGGAGTCTGGCCTGGCGACTCGGGTAGGGAAGCGCGCGGGAGCTTTGGGCGTCCAGATCGGGAACGGAGGACGGCGTACGGGGACGAGGGGTTGGTCAGGCGGGGCTATGGTGATTGGCTCCTTGGGGAAAATGAGAGTGGGAGGAATTTTGGATCGGGAGGGGATGCTGCTGGTTCGGTGTGGAATCCGATGAAGAGAGTGGCGGCAGTGGGATGGATCCCTAGAAATTTGGTATTTGGTCTAGGGTTAGACTAGCTATATATAGTAGGTGGGTTGACTTAGGGGTATATCGTCCCTCCGATCGCAATCGAACGATCGCGAATAAAATAGCTAGGAAGTCCAAATAATAAAACGGTGACGTTTTGTAGACGTTTGGGGATGATCCGGATACAACGGTGATGACTGCCCGGGTCGGGTCCGGGACAATTTCGGACGCGCACGTGAGGGGTTCGATGCACTGTGCAGAGAGGTTTTCGGACCGTGCGGTCGCATCGGACAACTCCGGAAGCGAAGCGGGGAAGGAGGATGGACTAGGTGGGCTGTGGCGAGATTGCGAGGGGGAGAAGAGAGAGAGAGGGCCCGGCATCTGTTTCCAGAGACCGAAAACGTCCGACGTTAGACCGACTATAATGTCGCTATAGTTATCTGTTGGGCTATCAAACGAACTCCGAATGCGATGAAACTTGGCAGGAGGCCTACCTACAACATAAAAACACCACATGCGAACTTTCAACCCATTCCGAGAACATTTTCCGGCCACTTATAAAATACTATTTCGGACATGCCGCGGGTGCGTTCAAGTGTGTCTGGGCTCAGAACAGACAATGGACAGAACTGGGGGAACCCGGACTAATGCAAGATTCAAAAACATGATGATGCAATGCACATGATGACATGACAAGATGCGCCACGCTAGCAAAAGACAAGGCAACAACAGCGAATAACTGGAGGACACCTGGCACAACGGTCTCGGGGCGTTACACACGGAACTACTGGCGAGACTGAATTCTCTCTGCAAAAACATAAATTAAGCAAACATGAGTACCAATATACCCAGCAAGACTTACATCAGAACTAACTACATATGCATCATTATCAACAAACGGATGGTGGAGTTTAACTGCAGCAAGCTTGCTTTGACTCAGTGGCTAACCTGAACTACTACTGCAAGTAACTCTTTTGAGGTGGCACAAACGAGTCCACATATTCACCATATCAATACACCACTATGGATCCGCTCCCATCTCCGTATGAGAACGTCATCCATAGCACTCATGCTTATCTTGCGTATTTTAGAGTATCCACTTTCACTTGTCTATGAACTGTATAGGCAACAAAGCAGTCCTTTACCGCGGACGCGGCTATTCGAATAGATGATGTTAACCCTGTAGGGGTGTACTTCTTCACACACGCTCTCACCACTTACCGCCGTTTACACGACATGTACTCGGCAACCTTCAAGCGGAAGCCCAACGAGAGTGTCGGCCACGGCCTACCTAAACACTCAAGTCTCTAGTCCAGGTTTATCGCATATCCAGGTTCCATCCGCAGGGAGTCCGGCCGAGGTTTCCACATACAGCCCGAACGATGTGTACAGGGTTCTGAGACACCAAACGGGCGCTCGGCATACCCGGTCATGGTGTATCTATCGCATCATAGCCCACCCATAGGGTTAGCGCTATGCACGGCCGCCAACACATATCCTATAAACACCAGAAACTAGCTGCAACTCCTGGACAGAGGACTAGGGTGGTTAAGAAGCCGAGAGGGTCCATTGGTTTCGGGTCCAATGCATGGTAGTAGCTGGTTCTCAAATCACACATACAGATCTCGGTGCTTAAGGATGGTTCCAATGAAATAACCCACCATGTACTCCTACATGGCCTCTCATCAATACCTTTACCAAATCGTGTTCAACACACTTAGCTCACACACAGTAGGACATGTTCACAACTTTCCAATTCATCCCCAATGAATCAGACCTGACACAACTCTAAGCAATAGCAGGCATGACAAACAAGCATGAATGAGTAGGCACAGCAGGGCTCAAACAACTCCTACTCATGCTAGTGGGTTTCATCTATTTACTGTGGCAATGACATGCCATGCAGAGGGAAGAGGTTCAACTACCGCAACAAGTAACAGTTGAATCGTTGTTGTCCTAATGCAGTAAAAGAGAGCAGAAGCGAGAGAGTGGAATTCTATCGGAATGAACAAGGGGGTTTGCTTGCCTGTCACTTTTGAAGATAATATAGTTCTTCATCGGTGTCATCGATCACGTCGTCGGGAACATCGTCAACTTAGAGGGGATGGTTACCGGCAAACAGAGAAGGAAACAATCAATGCAATGCAACAATATGATGCATGAATGTGACATGGAAATATGAGTGTGTTGGGCTAGTGCAACTACAACCAGGGTGGTTTGAGCTCATTTGAATCAAGCATTCAAATGCAAACTCAAGATATGGGTTCATAAAGTGCATTAACATGTTTTGAGCTAAATAGCAAGGTTAGGTTGTTTAAACATGCATGAAACAAGTACAAATGGATAGATTGGATTTTTTTTGATCATTTTACATATATAAATCTTTTCATTTGGAGTTACGGTTAATTTTCTATGATTTTTAGAAGTTTTGGATATTTTCTGGAATTTCCTGATTATTCTTAAAACCAGAAAATCATTAATTGCGTCAGCACTGCGCCATGCATGCGTTAGCAGTCAACTGGGTTGACCCAGGTCAAACCTGACGTGTGGGGGCCACACGTCAGCGACACAGGGCTAATCCCAGTCAAACCCAGCGCTGACTGGGTTTTGACCAGGCCTGGGGCCCGCTGTTAGTGAGAGGGGGGGTTAATTAGGCGCTAATTGAGCTAGTGCCATGTCAGCGAACGTCGTTTTTGCCACCGGTGACAAAATCCCGCGGCGGTGGCTCGCCGACGTTGGTCGGGACGGCGCTACAGAGCACCGTTTTGCGCGTGGTTTGCGGCTACGGCGAGATAGCGGTGCGGCGCGTCGGGTGGTGGTGGTGGGAGGTGCTGGGGTGGTCTGCAAAGACGGCAGCGACGTCGGCGGCGGCGACCGAAGCTTGGTCAGGTGCGGCGATGGCCCTAGAGCGGGTGCTCGGGCGGGTTAGCATGCCCGAAGTGGCCTGCGGGCCCTAGAGAGGCTAGCGGGTGTCGGCGTTCTGGGAACGAGGGTCCCCAGACTTGCCTTCCTGCGGCCCGTGGCGTGGCTGAGCTAGCAGGAAGTACGGCCCATCTTCACCAACAAAGCATCCAAGACCCTCGCGAGGGTCCAAGCCTCGCGAGGCGGACGACGCAAGACCTCCTTGGGAGTAGCCTAGCTAGGTAGGCTCACGAGGAGCGGAGATATCAAGGCAGGGCAAACCTCACGAGACCCTCGTGACATGAGCCATGACGCACGGCACTAGGCGGGCACCAGCGCGCGCAGCGTCCTTGTTTCCTCTTTGGTGCTAAGGAGGCAAGCGCAGGCGAAGAGTACCGAGGCATCAGGCAAAGGTTGCTATATTGGTGCAACGAGACCAAGTCCAGCAGGACGGCAAGACGGAGGTCATCGTGGAGCCCAAGATGGCGTCACCACCAGAGCCTTTGGCAGGCGAAGACCACTTTTGTCACAGTAGCTTGTACTAGTTGTCCCCCTTTGAATTAGCCCGCCATTGTTGGCTCCCTTCCCGCTTGATATTTGGGAAGAGGACCAGGGCCAATATAAATAGGACTAGCCACCACCTTAGAGGAGGCCGGATCATTCAGTCCACCCACACACACAAGCTCACCGAGCTCAAGAACACCTCAACCTCAGGAGGCTGTTCTTCCCTTGTACTGTTCATCATCAATCCTGGAGGCAATCCAACACCACCACACTGGAGTAGGGTATTACACCACAACGGTGGCCCAAACCAGTATAAATCTTGTGTCTTCATGTGTTGAGTTCGTCGAGTTCGTCCACGAGATCTTAGTGAGCTAGGGTGTTGATTGGTGGAAAGGAAAGACTCCACGCGCACCCCAGTGTTCGAACCTTAAGGGTTTGCCGGAACCCCACATCCGACATTTGGCGCGCCAGGTAGGGGGTGATGTAACTTCCCTTCCATCAGTTCGTCGCTCCATCGCTCCGTCGTCTCCATGGCAGACGCACGCCGTGCTCGAGCTGAGCGTCGGGCTGCCCGGACAGCCCGCGTTGCTCAGACGGCTCCCGTCGGCGGGCCACATCATCGTACTCCATCCCCCGCCACCAACGCTGCCACCGGCCCGGTGGGGAACGAGTAGTAGGCGTCCTCGCTGCATCCTTCAGTGCGGCGGACGGCCGCACCGCCACTCCATCATTGACCCCTACCGGATCTTTGCCTCACGCGCACCGCGCTACCATGGAGGCACGGGCCGTGCTCCTTGCAGCGAACGAGCTCCTGCGCTACCGCCCCATCGACGACCTCTACAAGGAGTGGCTCGAGCACGTCGCCGAGCTGATGCGTGCCGCGGGGGGCTCTCCGGCGTCGTCCCACTCTCTGGCTCCCCCACAACCAGCCGTGGGTGACGGGGCTCATGGCGCGCCTCCACCACCTCAGCCCCAAGACGTCGCCTTGGCACCAAGGCACGGGGCTCCGCGACGTGATCCGCCGCGCCCAGCGCCCGCGCGCGAAGAGAGAAGCTGCCAAGAAATTCCGCGGGCACGAGAAGCTGCACCTGCGCTCCCCGCGCTACCTTGTCAAGACCGTGCACCACCGGCAGCGGCGCAGCGCGCACCTCGTCAAGACCAAGCTCCACCTCTGAAGCGGGCCCCGGCTACCACGGCTGGCTGCCGCGCCATCACTCTCGAGCTGTGTAGCTCGTCTCACCGGGCAAGTTTAAACCGGATCTGCCTCCTCGCTACGATGGTACCGCCGACCTTGCGGAGTTCCTGCAGCTCTATGAGCTGAGCATCGAAGCGGCCAACGGCGACGAAAAGGCCATGGCGAATTGGTTTCCCATGGCTCTCAAGGATGGCGCTCGCTCCTGGCTCCTGAATCTGCAGCACGGCTCGATCTCCTCCTGGGACGAGATGCGTGACCGCTTCGTCGCCAACTTCCACGGCACTCGCGGCCGCCCTCCGGCCGCGGGTGATCTACGCCGCACCAGGCAGCAACCGGGAGAGACCCTCCAGAAGTACATCCAGCGCTTCAACAACACCCGCCTCAAGATCCCCAAGGTCACGGACGAGGCCATCATCTCCTTGTTTTCTGACGGCGTCCGCGATGTCAAGATGAAGGAAGAGCTCGCCATCCACGAGGAGCTCTGCACATCTCAGGAGCTGTTCAACCTGGCGAACAGGTGTGCAAGAGCTGAGGAGGGGTGCCTCTCTCTCCTTGAGCTGCCAGCCATGGGCGCAGAGGAGAAGAAGGCCAAGGCCAAGGACGTGAAGCGCAAGGAGGTAACTATGCTCACAGCGGAGCTCGACGTCAAGTGGGGCAGAGATCAGCCCGAGTCATCCAAGGACGGCCGACCTTTCTGCGCCTTCCACAACCTGAACACCCACAACACCAGTGACTATCAAGAGCTCAGAGCCATTCGAGAAGGACACTACGGTCGACGCCCCGAGTGCAGCGACCGGGGCTACGGCCACGGAGGAGGATGTGGAGGCGGACGCTGGGACGACCGAGGACCGCTGGCAGGACCAGCCTCGTGAGGGTGCCACCAAGAAGGAACGACGACCACCACTAGGACGAGGGGGCTGGGGGCTTCCAGGAGCCGCGCGCGGTCGCCTGCATCTTGGGCGGCGCCCAGGCCCCAGCCTCCCAGTGCGTCTTCAAGAAGTTTGCTCGCGAGGTGAACGCGGCACTCCCCAGGCTCGAGGCGACACGCCCTCTCAGGTGGTCCTAATGCGCCATCACCTTCAACTCGACGGATCAACTCAAGTGCGCGGCTACCGCTGGCACCCTCCCCATGCTGTGTTCCCCGGTCATCAGCAATGTGCAGGTCTCCAACACCCTCATCGACGGTGGCGCAGGGCTCAACGTCCTGTCCGTCGACACGTTCGACAAACCTCCAAGTGCCATATGAGTAGCTCCAGCCCACCAAACCTTTCTTAGGAGTGACCGACGGCTCCACCACGCCGATAGGGCAGGTCCGCCTGCCTGTCAACTTCGAGGAGCGCAAGAACTACCGCACCGAGCTCATCGACTTCGACGACGCGCACATCCGCCTGCCATACAATGCCATCCTTGGGTATCCAGCCCTGGCCAAGTTCATGGCAGTCACTCATCCTGGCTACAACATTCTCAAGATGCCAGGAAGCGGAGGAATCATCACGGTCCCGTGTGAAGAGAGGGATGCGGTTTGCTCCCTCGAGTGCGCCTTTCAAGCCGCAGCAATCGACGGCCCCGACAGTAGAAATGAAGGCCCTCTGGAGACCGTCCCCAAGAAGAAGAAGCTGTGCTGTGCAGGACCTCAGGAGGATGGCGTCGCGGCAGGAGCCACGTCAGGATCGTCACCCGCTCCAGCGGCGCCTCCCTCCGTCGCATAGGAAGGCGCGCCCGGCGCCCTCCTCAAGCAGGGCTCGGGGGCTCTCTTCTGGAGGGCCTCAGACCTTGCCAACCTCATGAGGGAGGCGCTCGGGCACCACTTGGAAGCATGCTTCACGGCACGTGACCCTCAAGAGAGCATAGGGCAAGGAGCGCCCACCGCTTAGGAGTTCATCACCAAGACCATCCAGGAACTGCAAGAAGCAAGAGCCATGTGCGGCAACGGCCTCCCACAAGGTGCAGCTCCATCCTGGCGAGGATGCTGGGCTGCGCGTCTGCATTGACGTCCCAGGGCTCAATAGGGCCGCATCTCAGGAGTGTTCCGGCCTTCGCGTGTGGGCCGCTGCGAGGGCCCGCCGTACAGCTACGTTCGAATGCCCTTTGGCTTGCCGGGCATGGCGTCGGCCTATCAGCACAACATGCGACGTGTCCTGGCGGCTCAGGAAGCCAGGTACCACGCCATTCTAGAGGAGATGGAAACGGCCTTTAGGGAACCTCCCGAGCCCCCAGAGCCTCCCGAGGCTCAGGGTTCTTGCGACTCATGAGGGGTCATTTATTCAACGCACGCCCTCAGATGCACCAACTCTACTTTGTCTACAGAACCGGTGAGATTTTCCAATCTCGTTTAGCTAGGAGCGCCCCTCGGGCTGCATTATTCCCAGGTCGCGTGGGTTCATCCCTGCGGCATGTATCCCTTTTTCTTATGTCTTCATCTTACCTTGTTGGGGGTGCCCCTCGGGCTGCATCATCCCCAAGCCACTCGGGCCGGACCCAGTGGCACACATCTTCCTACATTTATCCAAGCTGATCTGCTCTCCATGCTTAACATGTCGACTTCTATCACCTGCTCGATCATCGTCCCCCCGAGGCCTCCACACAGGCACGACACTGGTGCATGGGTCTATCCCTGCCACGCCGACAAATCTGAGCGGTCGAGCTCTAGCTCATGGCACGCCCCGCGCATGTCACCTCACCAGGCCCTCAGTGCCTTCTCCTCATCCAGAGCAACCAGAGGCAGGCTAACAGCTGTAACGGAAAACCGTGTTTCTTCTTGTGCCTGTTCGCAGGGATCACGAGGGAAGAATAGCAGGCGGCACCGTGAGTCTCCTTTCCTCTCGTGCAATTCACTTGCGCATTAAAGGGGGGGGCTCCTGAGCATCACGACTCAGGATCTCTTACTGGCTCTCCAGCCCTCACCCCCTGGCCTTGACCACGGCATCGCGACCTGGCATACCAGCGGTGGCTGAGCTTGCTCGAGGGCCAGGACCTGAGGACGTAGAGCACTAAGGAGAGCATGAGGGGAGGGAAACTTGTATGGGCTGGCCTAGCTATGTCGCACGAAATGGGCGCGCAACCCTAGTGCAACGTCAGGAGTCGCCACAAGTTCAACGAGATAAGTCCCGCACTCGAATTGGCTAAATATTTGGGCCTAATGGTCACTCACGCCTTGCCGCAGCCCCGTTGCGGCCACGTCAACTCCCGTTCTCGCCTTACCATGGCTGCTTGAGCGCTAAGGGGGACCTCCTAAGCATCACGCCTCAGGGGCTCTTATTGGACCTCGGGCAACACACCTCCTGGCCTTGACCACGGCACGCGACCTAGCATACCAGTGACGGCTGTAGCCTACCTGGGCACTGGGACCTGTCGGCATAGAGCAACAATCTATCACGAGGGAAGAAAGGGGGATCGAGCCTTAACGGGACATGCGTTCACCAAATTCTCATAACAGGGAAGATAAGCACAAAAGACATTACGGACCCTTACATGCCCCCACGGGGTAATTCATGGTTCATTGCAGGAAACAAAAGCCGATACTAAGGGGAATCTCATCTACGTCCTCCCGTGGTGGATGCCATCATCAACATTGGGCCACGGGAGGCCGGCACCAACCCATCCAGATCAGCAGCGTCCGGACGCTGCAGTCCTGCTCCGAGCGCGGCGAGATCTCGGGGGCACGTAGCTGTCGTCGCTTGTCTCCGGAGTCTCATAAAGCTCAGGAGAGCTGTTGGACTCCCAAGGGTTGCTGCTGCTGGATTGGTTGCGAGCGGGGTGCGCATCAGCCTCACGCTCCTCTCCAGGGAAGCACTCCAGGCGGTGGCCCTCGACATCGAAGACCTCGAAGAAGAGAGTGGAGACGCCGTCATACTCAAAGTGGATCGCGAGGGCGCCCCTCGCACGGCAGACCCGCGCAATCTCCCCCCAGCCGCGCGTCATGAAGATCTTGCCGATGGGGACCTCTTCGATCTCCACTCCGGTCGCTGGAGCGCTGCAGTTGGCGTGCTACAGCCAGAGCTCGAGAGCCCCCCTCGGTGGCATCACGTCGGAGAAGAACCGCGGAAAGCAGATCCAGGAGCTCGGGGGCATCGGCGCCCACAGCACCAACTCGCGCGAGGAGTCCACGGCGTGGACCCCAGGGGCGACGGCATGCGTCACCGTGGCGCGGCAACTCTGGGTGCGGCGTGGGAGGCGCTGCTCATCACTCTATTCTCCCGAGCCCTCGACTTAGGCGTACAAGGGCAGCGGGTACCCCGGAGGAGGCCGCTCGCACCAAGGCCTCGACACCACCTCCACCGCCGCCTCGTCACAGTGATGGATCGACCTCTTATTCGGCCGAAGAGGCCCCGGATCATCACGGGGAGCCTTTCCTATCTCTTAAGCAGAAAACTTTCTGATGGGCACCATTGTTGACAGCAGTGGAGTGAGGAGGAAGAAGCAAGCAAGCAAGGAAGAGATGGGCAACGGGGGCTCCACCCCTCCCCATTTATAGCAGGAGAAGGCCAACCGGCGTCCCCCACGATCATAGGTAATGATGGTTTTCCTTGCATGTCGCAGGGACTTGTCAAGTCATGCAGTTGCCGAGGCAGCATGGGGAAGCGGAGACGCCCACGTCCAATCAACCGCCACGCGTCAATCTAGGCCGCGGGCTTTGGGGGCCTGCGGTGCTCCGTACTTGGCCCTTGGCTTTGCCGCGAAGCCAAGCCCAAGGGCACCTTGGGCCCGGGGGCTACTGTCGGTGTTCTGGCAACGGGGGTCCCCAGACTTGCCTGCCTGCGGCATGGCTGAGCCAGCAGGCCGTACGTCCCATCTTCACCAACAAAGCATCCAAGACACTCGCGAGGGTCCAAGCCTCGCGAGGCGGACGACGCAAGATCTTATCGGGAGTAGCCTAGCTAGGCAGGCTCACAAGGAGTGGAGATATCAAGGCGGGGAAAACCTCATGAGACCCTCGTGACGTGAGCCATGACGCACGGCACCAGGTGGGCGCCAGGCGGGCGCCAACGCACGCATCATCCTTGTTTCCTCTTTGGTGCTAAGGAGGCAAGCACAGGCGAAGAGTACCGAGGCATCATGCAAAGGTTGCTATATTGGTGCAACGAGACCAAGACCACGAGGACGGCAAGCCGGAGGTCATCATGGAGCCCAAGACGGCATTGCCACCAGAGCCTTTGGTAGGCGAAGACCACTTTGGTCAGGGTACCTTGTACTAGTTGTCCCCCTTTGAATTACCCCGCCATTGTTGGCTCCCTTCCCGCTCGATATTTGGGAAGAGGACCAGGGCCAGTATAAATAGGACTCGCCACCACCTTAGAGGTGGACGGATCATTCAGTCCACCCACACACACACAAGCTCACCGAGCTCAAGAACACCTCAACCTCAGGAGGCTGTTCTTCCCTTGTACTGTTCATCATCAGCCCTAGAGGCAATCCACCACCACACTGGAGTTGGGTATTACACCACAACGGTGGCCCGAACCAGTATAAATCTTGTGTCTTTCTGTGTTGAGTTCATCGAGTTCGTCCACAAGATCTTAGTGAGCTAGGGCGTTGATTGGTGGAAAGGAAAGACTCCATGCGCACCCCAGTGTTCGAACCTTAATGGTTTGCCGTAACCCCACATCCGATAGCAGGCACCTTGCCATGAACAAATGGTCATCGGAGGATGCCGGCAACGAGCACGTGCGGCGGTGAGCTACGGGCGTCGTGAAACGACGGGTACGACAAACAAAGGGTCACGAGGTTAGGGGGAATCAACAGAGATGCTCACAGTGAGGTCGGAGAGCGGTTCAGCGGGCTCGGGGGCGACCTCTAGCGCGTGAATCGACGAGCGGTGTCCGGCGGGTGCCAAGGTTGAAGACGACCAGATGGCGGTGAAGTGGAGCTCTCCGGCTTGTTTCCTTCTACGTGGAGGCCTGGTGCTCGTCGGCGGAGATTCCGGAAACGGCGGGGCGGCGAACGGGGGGCGATGGCCATGCGGGTGAAGCACGGCGACGGAGGAGCGCTCTCGGGCGTGCTCAAGGAGGGGGCTAGAGGAGAGGGAGAGAGTTCCAGGGTGAGGGGAAAGGCAGAGGGGGCTGCGGGGTAACTCCTACGCGACGCAGATGGGCATGGGGACACTCGAGAGGTGGCAACAGGAGGTGGCCCTCGCCTCCTGTGCGTGCGCCACACATAGTGCACACTGCCGGGAGGAAGGGGATGACTCGCATGTTGCCTGGTGGGCTGGGCCGCCAGCAACAGTGCCAGGCCACAGGTGAGTGGGCTCTAGGTAGGCCTCTGCTCTATTTTTTTCTGTTTTGTTTTGTTTTTATTTATTCATTTTGCCACTGATTCAAAATTCAAAATAAATTCAAAACAGGGCAAAACCTTCTGAATATTTTTATGTTGCCATTATGGACTTTTCCAGAGGCACATAAATAATTCCAGGGCCTTTTGAATTATATTCTATAAAAATTAATAAAATACAAACTCAAATACTTATTGATTTAATTTCAAAGTCCCAAAATAATTCCTTCAAAAATGTTCACTATTTTTGGTTTGGTCTCAAAGCCTTGCCAAAATTATCAAACATTTATGAAGTCATTTTGGGAACAGTGAATGCAATTTAAAGGGTTCTTGCCCTTCTTTTAAAATGATTTCTGAGGCTTTCAATTTCCTCATTTCAAATTTCGTGAAAATAACAGGATGCATGATGCTCACTGATGCAACTATCTGCAAACAATTCTAGGGTTGTGAAAGGCACGCTCGAGGGAGCACACCACATCCTTCTCATCGCAGGCGACCGTGATGATGCCGCAGCTTCCTGGCATCTTGAGGATGTTGTAGCCGTGGTGAGTCACTCCCATGAACTTGGCGAGGGCCGGGTACCTGAGGATGCTGTTGTGTAGGAGGAAAATGTGGGCTACGTCGAAGTCGATGAGCTCGGTGCAGTAGTTGTCACGCTTGCCGAAGGTGACAGGAAGGCGAATCTGCCCCAGGGGGACTGTGGAGCCATCGGTCACCCCTGAGAAGGGCTTGGTGGGGAGGAGCTAGTGGTAGGGCACCTAGAGCTTCTCGAATGTCTCAGCAGAGAGGACATTCAGCCCGCCGCCACCATCGATGAGTGTCTTGGTGACGATGATGTTGCTGATGGTCGGCGAGCACAGCATCAGGAGTGCAGTAGCGGTGGTTGCACACTTGAGTTGATCCGTAGAGTCGAAGGTGATGGCGTACTTGGACCACCTAAGGGGACACGACGCCTCAAGCTTGGGGAGGACCGCGTTCACCTCATGAGTGAACTACTTGAAGATGCGATGGGAGGCGGGGGCCTGAGCGCCACCAATGATATAGGAAATAGCGCGGGGCTCTTGGAAGCCCCCAGTCGCATCGTCTTGATGGTGGTCGTCATTCCTCCTTGGCGGCGGCGGCAGTGGAGGAAGGTTGGTGTTGCCCCATGGACGATCCTCACGAGGCTGGTCCCTCTAGGGGGCATCGCGAGGCTAGCCCTGCCAGCGGTCCTCACAAGGCTGATCACGCCAGTCCTGGCGGGGGTCGTGGTTGTCCTAGCGGCCTCCACCACGTCCTCCTCCACAGCCATAGCCACGGTCGTTGCGCTCAGGGCAGCGGCCAAGGAGCCCGTCCCGGATGGCCCTGAGCTCTTGGCAGTCATTGGTGTTGTGGGTGTGGACGTTGTGGAAGACGCAGAATGGGTGGCTGCCCTTGGAGAACTCGGGGTGGTCGCAGTTGCGCTTCATCTCAGGCTCAGCCATGAGCACGGCCGGGCCCTTACGTTTCACGTCCTTAGGGTTGGCTTTATTATCTTCCAGATCAACCTCCAGAGGCTCCAAGAGGGAGAGGCAGCCTTCTTCCGCCCTCGCGCACCTGGCTGCCATGTTGAACATCTCTAGAGCCAAACATAGGTCCTCATGGATGGCGAGCTCCTCCTTCATCTTGACATCCGGACGCCATCGGAGAACGCCAAAATGATGGCCTCGTCCAACACCTTAGGGATCTTGAGGCGAACGTTGGTGAAGCATTGTATGTATTTGTGCAAGGTCTCTCCTGGCTGCTACTTGATGTGCCACAGGTCGCCTGCAGTAGGGTCACAGTCGCGAGTACCCTGGAAGTTGGTGATGAAGCGCTCGTGCAGCTCGTCCTAGGAGGAGATCGACCCGACCGGAAGGTTCATAAGCCACGAGTGTGCTCCATTCTTGAGGGCCATGGGAAACCAGTTCGCCATGACTTTATCATTGTCGTGTGCCGCCTCGATGCTCAGCTCGTAGAGTTGGAGGAACTCTGCGGGGTCAGGAGTACCATCATAGCGTGGAGGAAGATCCGGCTTGAACTTGTCTGGCAGACGACGCGGCGCAGCTCCGAGGTGAAAGCACGGTAACTTTCTGCACTCACAGGGGCCAGCTCCAAAGGGGGAGCCTGATCTTGACGCTTGTGTGTTGCCGCCTCTGGCGGCGCACGGTCTTGACGTGGTGGTGCTAGGAGTGCACAGGCCTCTCCTTGAGGCCGCTGCACCACTTGGCAGCTTTCTTCATCACGTGTCGGCACCCTGCATGGTGAGTCGCACTGGGCGGCCTCACGCCTTGGCTCGAGGAAGACATCGTGTCAAAGAGGAGGAGGAGGAGGTGCGTCGTGGGCCACATCTCCTACCTGAGGCGGCGGCGGAGACAGTGAGCGAGACGGCATGGGGGCCTCTCCCGTGGTGCTCACGAGCTCGGCGATGCGGCCCAACCAATCATCATAGAGATCATTGGCCGGACGATAGCGCAGAAGCTCGCGCGCCATGAGCAGCGCAGCCTGCGCATTCGCCGGCCCACAACGAAGACGGGAAGACGATGCCGTGGTTAGAGTGGGAGAAGGTGTCATGGTGCGGTGCGGACGACGCGCCACATAGATGGTGGCAACAACGAGTCCTACTGCTCACGGGAAGCTAGGTCGGTGGCAGCGTTGGACACTAGGGAGGCAGAGCAGTAAGGGACGCTATTTCCCGAGGGTGTCGTCTAGGCGATGCGAGTGGCCCGACGCTCGGCACGAACACTGCGAGCATCAGCCATGGGAACGTTGGAACGGCGGTGGAGCGAGTGGTGGAAAGGAGGCTTCGACACGCCCCTACCTGGCAGGCCAAATGCTAGATTCAGGGTTCCGCAGACCCAAAGAAGGTTCGAACTCTGGGGCATGTGCGAAGAACTTAACCTCTCCAGCCAACCGGTTCGTCACTCCCATGGCCTAGCTTGATGAACAAGAAAGGAAAAGGACATAGCAGTTTACCTAGGTTCGGGCCACCTTGCGGCGTAAGACCCTACTACTACTTTTGGATGGATTAGCCTCACGAGGGGCTGAGGATGATCTAGTACAGAGGAAGAACAACCTCAGGAGGTATGTTCTTGTGTGGGTGTAAGCTAAGGATTCCTCTCTCTCTTTTAGGATTTGGATCCTTTCCTACGGTGATGGCTAAGCTATACTTATAGTGGCCTTGGTCCTCTTCCTCCAAACGAAGGTAGGAAGGGATCCCAAAGTGGACAATTTTGAAGGGCACAAGAAGTAAATCCTATATATACTGACAAAAGGTGGTCTTCTCCTGCAAAGCTTCTGGTCGTGACACCGTGGTGGGCTTGGCGATGACATCCGTCCTGTCATCCTGGCGTTCTTGGTCTTGTTGCATGGGAATGGAAACCTTTGGCCGATTCCTCAGGACCCCACGCCTGCGCTTGCCTTGTTGGCACCGAAGAAGAAACCTGCTGCTCTACGCCTGCTGGCATTCGCCTAGCCTTGGTCATCATGGCTTGCATAACCTCAACCTCATGAGGTGGGCGCCAACATAGGAATCTCCACTCCTTGGGAGCCATCCTAGGAGGCCGCTCTCTCCAGAGGTCTTGATGTCGTTCGCCTCACGAGGGTCTTGTCTTGAAGGTGCTAAAGATGGGTTGTACCAGGCTGTCAGTGGAGCCACGCCATGGGCTGCAGGTAGGCAAGTCAGGGCACCCTGGTTCCTAGAATACCGACAACTATGGAGTTTATGGAGCAGAGAGCACATGACGGATGCCCAGTGTATCAAGATAAGTGCTGAGGCCTGTGTTCTTGAATTATGTGCCATTTTCACTCCTGATGTGCTTGATCCTGATGCCATAGTTGATCATGGAACGATTGGAAAATCGTCTGAAGGCATCTTGCACTTCAGTCTTGTAGAGAATTATGTCGACCCAGGTATATCTAGAATAATCATCAACAATTACGAAGCCATAAAGATGTGAAGTGGTAGTAAGGGTAGAGTAGTGAGTAGGGCCAAATAAGTCCATGTGTAACAGCTCGAAGGGACGTGATGTCGTCATGATTGTCTTCGAGGGATTCTTTGCCCTAGTCATCTTCCCGGCTCCGTAAGCACCACATAGATGATCCTTCTTGAACTTGACGCCCTTGATGCCAATGATGTGCTTCTTCACGAGAGTGTGCAAGTTCCTCATGCCCGCATGTCCTAGCCTTCAATGGCAAAGCTAGCACTCTGAAGCTTTAGCCAGAAGACATACGGCAAGCTGCGGTCCTGCGAAGAAATCTACCATATACGGATCACCTCTTTGATAACATTCAAATACTAGAGATTTGTTAGAAGCCATAAGCACAAGGCATCAATGTTTTCCAAATTCACAAACATTTCAAGATCACAAAGCATTGAGACAGACATTAACTTGTATCCAAGGGATTCAACAAGCACCACTTTATGCATGTGTTGATCCTTTGAGATAGCAACTCTACCTAGGCCCAATACCTTACGTTTACCAGTGTCAGAAAATGTGATATGGCTTTTAGTAGATGGTCGAAGAGTAGAATCCATGAGAACACTTTGATCACCAGTCATGTGGTTAGTGTACCCACTGTCCATGATCCATTCAGTAGCTTTCGGAGTTGTACCCTACAGTGCACTTAGTAAGATAGGCTTCACAAAGAGTATTATGTAGGAGAAACATTGACGAATATGGATACTATCAAATATAAGATTCTTGGATGGTAAGATAGGATGCTCATCAAGAAATCCAGGGATGAAATAAATGATAAGAGCATTTTGGCATTTTTATCTTGCATCCCACATGATGTTTTAGGTCCCTAGTTTTGTCTTCGGAAGTCAATGATTTTCGGCTGGAGACCTCAACCTGTTGTAACGCCCCGGACACACCCGCCGATGGTCGTTACTCCTGGTGGGATCTAGACTGGCCCCATAGATCAATACTAGTCTTTTTGCGCACTTTGTCCTCACTCGTGCGCACTCGGGAGCAACTTCCCATTCGGTCACCCATCCTAAAATTACTCCAAGCTGAGCATGCTTAACTTAGGAGTTATTTCCGAATGGGCTCCCGGAAAAAAAAGAATTCCTTATTGATATGAGTAGTCTATCATCCCTAATAAGCCAGACTATCACATACACCCCTCTCAGAGGAACCACGTCCTTGTCGGGCCACAGGAACGTTCCCTCTTGGCACATATGTATGTGCATCCAGACCGGTGCATGTGCCATGCTGTAACAGCCTGGTTTTTGGCCCTTTTCTTTTTCTTTTAATTTAATTGGTTTTGCTATGTTTTTCTTTTTGGAGTGGTTTTGTGGCCTTGTCGCCTGGGAAATCATCTTCATTTCCTCTCCCAAGTGACTCATGATACTCAAAACCTTGCCAAGATCATGTCACTTCACTCCTTGACCAAACCCTAAAATCTTTTTCTAGGAAATATTCCTTTTCCTATTAAAGGAATAACCCTATCTGCCCTAGGTTGTGGAGCAACCTATATTTTTGCCCATCCAAAAATCCCCAAATAATTCTTATAAATTGTTTGGGTCATATCTTCCTAAAATATGGAAAAATATTTGATTGGCCATATTTCTCATCATGCTCAATAAATTCATTTCCTATTATGTTCTAAATGGCACATTGTGAAGAAAGTGCTATTTCTCTTTGCCCTTTTGCCCGCAAACTTCTTGGGCATGATATATGATCCAAATAATTGACCTGTGCCAAAATTGAACTTTATTTGCCTAGCCAATCTTCCTTAGAAATTTTTCAAACTTTCTGTCAGATAGAAGGCATTGTGAAGGAAGCATTAGCTAGGGTTATCCAAATTAGTTGAATTTTGTACACTCCTTCATGTTCCCACATTAGCACACTCCTCCAAATGGCATCTCCATCCCTTGATATATGTGAGCACATGATCAAATCTTTGATCCTGTAAATATTTTCAGGTTGTGAAGCAAGTATATTTTGTATTACTTCATTTTGCATGAAAATTTACCAGAGCATTCTCCTACACAAATAAAGTCTCTCCACCAAATTTGGCACCATTTCATCAAGCCAATATTTCTCTAGAATTATTGCAAGATTGTGGTCAGTGAAGATAGCTGATAGAGGCGAGGGTCCCGATCTTTCGATGAGATGATAACTATCGATTTGGTAGAGACGACTTTGACAATCCGACTACAAACGTGCACAACGTTGCGCCTTAGCAATCGCTAAACCAATCTCCTGAGGTTACTGACGATGCTGGAAGCACGGTCAGCCTGACCACGAAGGTCTATTCCTGCAAGCAATCGAGGAACGAGCAAGAATATGATAAAGCAATCTGAATATTGCAAATATATATGAAGTATTGATAATGGTGGGGATCCAGAAGCGGTCTTGGTCTGGTCGTTGGACACAAACGAAGTACACGAAGTTGCAATGGCTAACTTTTAACTAAACAAATCCCAAGGAAAAAGCTACTAAATGGATCTACTTATATAGGAGCAAGGGGTGGCGGCCAAGGAGGTGGGAGGACGTCCCAAGGCAGCCTAAAACTAACCCTAGGTCGTACAAGGCTCATGGGCCCAAGTGGAGGTGATGCAACACCTTTGGGCTTGTAGTTTGACTCGGATTCTGCTGCAACGTCAGATTGTTTCGTCCGTAACTCAACGCTCCGGACGAATTTGAAGGTGAATCCAATTGGGATGGAAAGAGCACTAAATCTAGTTTCCAACAAAAAAAGAATCACCCAATTCCGAGTCCGTATGAAAAAGTTGTTGGCGTTTTGAGTCAGGTATGTCTGTGCAGTCCGAATCTGAATCCAGAACGTGAGAGACTTGGACTCTATCTTCTCTTGGCCCAAAAGTGACGTGAGAGGACTTTTTGAACACAACCTAAACATCTCCTTTTCCCTTATCTTCATATGTGGATTGTACAAATGTCCCATACACCTGCAATTAGACAAAACACAAAAGTGTGTGAAGTATTTTTGTTCTGGATAACATAAATAGACTATTGAATAGTTTGCATTAGAAATCACCTGACAAATATGCATGTATGCAATATTTTTGGTCGTATCCAAGGTAGTCATGTCCTCATCATCCTCCCCTTTTTGAAAACAAAGCTGTCCTCGGCATTGCTTAATCTGAAATGTGGCTAACAAAAGAGACAAGGTGTACATGTTGTATATGTATATGTCATCCATTTTAAATTCCCTTGATTTTTGCACATATGTCACATGTATACATGAGTAACTTTCATTGTTCATAAAATCTAAAGCCAAAAAATTATCACAAGAAGTAGAAGGCATGACAATATTGCAACTCAGTTTGCACATATAAGTGAAGCTCTTATTCACTTCAAAAGATTGGCAATGTTCATCATTAAACCATCCTAACTTCGATGAATAAATCTTACTTGCATCAAATTTACATGCTACAACATGCTTAAATAAGCAAACATGCAATAAATCATTGGACACAGAATCATCATCAAGATTAGAGGTCATATCAAAATGATTAAACATTGGTTCTTTCGCATCAACAGTTAATTCAATGGGTGCACTCAAAATTGTTGATATTTCAGTTGTTTGATCACATGACGCATTCATGACAGTAAAAAGAGTCTCTAAAATAGGTGGTGTGCTCAAATCAACAGGTAACTCAACACATGATGCATGCAAGTTAACTAGGCATGCTTCATTCTCATGTGAAGTTATATCATCAAGACCTTTAATGTTACCTCGCAGAGATGTAGCTGATGTAGGTACGGACGTTGACAATGTACCATACTCTTGAGATGATATCGCGCTCACAATCCAAGGTGGGGCTGCTCTAGTAGGTGCAATAGTGGAGTAACCAACCGGCGGTCGTGAGCATGAACTGGAATAGTAGTTGTTGTAGTCACCCAATGCATCCTCCAGTATTTGTCTCTCAAAGGTACAAGCACGGACATACATACCAGTAATGCAACGAGGAATATACTGAAATCTTGCCTGAATATCATGGTTCAAACCACCAAAAAATCTATTCATTGTATCATCCTCAGATTCTTCTATGTCACAATGATGCATATAAGATTTGAACTCTTGGTAGTAAGCATGAACAGTGTTACTACCTTGTTTTAATTGCTCCAATTTGCGACGCAATTCACGACGATAGTAAGGAGGAAAAAATTGTTGTCTCATTACAGCTTTCAAAACTTTCCAAGTTGTGGGTTGGTTATCAATGTTTTTCTTACAATGTACACTCCACCAAACAGAAGCAAAACCAGTAAATGCTCTAATGGTAGCTCGTACTCTCTCAAGTTCAGAAAAATCATGGTGACTAAAAACTTGTTCTACTTCAAGCTCCCAAGCTAGATAAATAGCAGGATTAAATCTACCCTCAAATGATGGTAAAGAGATAACCTGACCATATGCTTGTGTGTGTTGTCCCAACTCTCATGATGGTGAAGATGTGTCCGTCTCCAAGAACTTCTATCTCTGGAACCTGTCATGATTAGTAGAAACAAGAACCAAAATTCGAGAATAATGTTCCTATGAACTACTAGGATGTGGTTGTAAAGTGCTCACAGTAAAGCAAATATCAATATCTTACAAGTTCTTACCATGCGGAAGGTGGTGACAGGCAACCAGCGGTGTCAAATAACTCCGAAGATTGTGTAAAATGATTGCCAGGGGAACGTACGTATACACGGTGTAGAAATATGTGGAGCTGGGTTGGCTATATATGGTAGCAAAAGATTAGCAATAATCAATTCAGATATGCAATGTTGAATAAACGCTCAACAACGATACTGTGCTGGTCCTAGGCTAGACCAAACTAGAGACGCGAGCCTAGAACACTAATGAGGTCACGTCGTAGCACAACTAGCATCAATAAAGGATATGAAGTAGCTCTGGACAGCAAGATATAAGTGAAGATCACAATAGCAGTAGACCTATTTAGAAGCTGATGTTGAGGTGCCAAATACTGAACTAGCTTCTGCAACTATTTAGATGCGGCTCGTCGCTAGCTTTCATTTGAGTACTCGCGGAGCCAAAACAGACTTCATATGAAGAAGTTATGCCTGTTTTACTGAACAGTGCACAAAACAGATTCCAATCCGAATTCAACTACGAGATTGAGTCTAGATAGATCCAAATTTTGTTTTTTTTTTCTCCTCTCTTTTTTTTCTCACACTTTTTTTTTCTTTTCCTTTCTTTTTTTTCTCTGACTTTTTTTTTACTTTTTTTCTCTCTCGTTTTTTTTCTCTATCTTTTTTTTCTCTCTCCCTCTTTCCAAAACAAACTAGATAAGATGTAGATTGGATCAAGCGAAGATGGGAACGATCTCAACTATGATTATGACAATGAACGGTGGGTAGCACGTGGAGGAAATTGATGGATGGGTGGTGGACAGCGGAAGGGATAACGATGCAGCGGCGACGTGACTAATGTGAACAGAACTCGAAACTCTAAACGACCTAGACACTAAGACCAGCAACTCGACACGACGATGCAACCGATAATTCAACTATGCAAGCAATGAAAAGAAAATTGCAAAGGCTCAGACTGGCTTGGACAAAGGATGAATAGATCTAACTCTTTTTTGTGGATTTTTCTTGGACAATAGGTAAGAAAATAAATCTAATCTAGGAAAACTGGAAATTCTCACCGAGCAACCTGAAAACTGATACCACTTGATAGAGGCGAGGGTCCCGATCTTTTGATGAGATGGTAACTATCGATTTGGTGGAGACGACTTTGACAATCCGACTACAAACGTGCACAACGTTGCGCCTTAGCAATCGCTAAACCAATCTCCTGAGGTTACTGACGATGCTGGAAGCACGGTCAGCCTGACCACGAAGGTCTATTCCTGCAAGCAATCGAAAAAACGAGCAAGAATATGATAAAGCAATCTGAATATTGCAAATATATATGAAGTATTGATAATGGTGGGGATCCGGAAGCGGTCTTGGTCTGGTCGTTGGACACAAACGAAGTACACGAAGTTGCAATGGCTAACTTTTAACTAAACAAATCCCAAGGAAAAAGCTACTAGATGGATCTACTTATATAGGAGCAAGGGGTGGCGGCCAAGGAGGTGGGAGGACGTCCCAAGGCAGCCTAAAACTAACCCTAGGTCGTACAAGGCTCATGGGCCCAAGTGGAGGTGATGCAACACCTTTGGGCTTGTAGTTTGACTCGGATTCTGCTGCAACGTCAGATTGTTTCGTCCGTAACTCAACGCTCCGGACGAATTTGAAGGTGAATACAATTGGGATGGAAAGATCACGAAATCTAGTTTCCAACAAAAAAATAATCACCCAATTCGGAGTCCGTATGAAAAGGTTGTTGGCGTTTTGAGTCAGGTATGTCTGTGCAGTCCGAATCTGAATCCAGAACGTGAGAGACTTGGACTCTATCTTCTCTTGGCCCAAAAGTGACGTGAGAGGACTTTTTGAACACAACCTAAACATCTCCTTTTCCCTTATCTTCATATGTGGATTGTACAAATGTCCCATACACCTGCAATTAGACAAAACACAAAAGTGTGTGAAGTATTTTTGTTCTGGATAACATAAATAGACTATTGAATAGTTTGCATTAGAAATCACCTGACAAATATGCATGTATGCAATATTTTTGGTCGTATCCAAGGTAGTCATGTCCTCATCAATAGCTGTGAAGGAAGTATCATTTTGGTGAATCCAATTGGTATGAGATTTTTACAGCTTCTTACTATGACCAAATCATAATGCCTTGCCAAATTTGAGCTCAAGTTGATGGACCATGTGAGTGCATCATCCAAATCTCATTTCTGGACCAGATTTGGCAATTGCAAAGCAACTATATTAATATTGGTCTTAATCTTCTCAAAGTTACCGGGATGAAAGTCCTTCTTACCCTAAACCTCGCAGAAAACTCCATTGCTCCCAATCACCTTCCTGTTGATCACCAGTGCTCATCCAAGTTTACTACAGTAAACTTCAGAGGTAGATTACCATTTGACCAGAGCACTTTTCACTGATCTACCACCTCAGTTGCAACCTCCCCTGGATGAACTACGCACTAGACAACATGTTCAAGCCCCTCTCCCACGCTACATGCCAGTGCACGCGATGAACGCTTTAATGGTATCACAGTGCACGCGCTCTGTGTACAGTTGCCGCGTCCATTGGCCGTTTGTGTTGTGGCACCTCCTCATCTCATCACCTTCGCACGCATGACCGTGTCCATTGTCTTCCTCTCGTCGTCACCGTTCCCCTGGACCACTCTCCACCTTCGTCTGCTTCCTCACTGAGGCAAGTCGTCGCGCGCCCACGGGCGAACAGTGGCGGTGTGGCTCGGAGCTCACCGTCTTCTTCCTCCCTGCACTTCTTTGGCCTCCTCCTCCCCGTGAGAACCTCCCCTGTTCCACCTCCATCATCTACCACCGAGCTCAGGTGTGTGCACACGCGTCTGCGGTGCTGGCCACGCGTCCGCGGCGATGACAGCACGGCACACCCCTCGCCTGGCTATATTAGCCCTCCCCGACCTCGTCCCTCCTCACCATTCGCCTCACCAACCATCTAGATCCCTGCCTAGCCTCCAAATTGAGCTCAAGGAGCTCTCCATCCTCCCCACGGCCACCTTGGCCGCCGCCTCTGGCTGCTCGAATCCGAGCGAGCCCAAGCCCCTCCCTCACTTTCTCCACCACCACTGCCCTCCCCTAGTACCCCTAGAGCCACCCCAGCGCTCCCCGCTCTTCTCCGGTGGCCTCTGGCCGTGAGTTCACTGGAGCCCGAAGACCCCATCCGCCATGACCCAGCTCCCGCTCACCTTGGTCCTCCCTAGAGCCCATGGTCTGCACCACCGGGTGCGGCTCCTCCTGCTGAGCTTGTCCATAGGTCGAGCGAGGCGGGAGATGGCCGGAGCTGGCCAGGCGAGCAGCAGCGCCAGCGGCTCTCCTCGGCTCTGCGCGCAGCATCGAGAGAAAGGACAAGGAGCGGGAGGAGAGGGATGAGTCAGCGCGGGTCCCACCCATCAGCCGAACAAGCCGCGGGCTGACGTGGATAAGTGGATGCGCCTTTTCCTATAATACGCTTTCAGTCATCGAAAGCGCACTTTGGCTCTGCTTCGACCAAGAATACGATTTCCCTGCTGGAAACCATATTCGAGCGAAAGGCGTCTTCTGTTTAACCAGCCAGGGACCCATTTGTAGATATTTTTCTTACAGATTGATCCCTGATCTTTTCATCCGCGACTCCAATTCAGGTGATTCCAAAGCCCACTTCTTTGTTTCGTCGAGCCCGTTCCGATGGAATCATTTTCACCATGTTTTGACATTCTGAAAATGACCATTATGCCATTTCCCTTATTCATCCCCCTCCGAGAGAGTACATTTTCCAGCGATTCTTTCCGTGAGCTTCTCGCATTTCTTCTCGGCGATTTCTTCCACCCCAGGCAAGCCACACCCTCCATTTGCATGATTGCAATGCAGTGACATGGTTTATTCATTTGAACTTGTTTAAAATATTGCATTAGCTATGTATGATTTGTTCATGGCATTTCTCGGAGTATTGTTTTGATCTTGATATTGCCATGATATTGCTTGGAGTTCGAGGTCTTATGTTTTGATGATTATGTGGATGACATGTGCCTTTGGATTCTTAGTGGCTATTATGATTATTTTCATGATGGTATCTGGTATTATTTTGGAGTATTACTTTGGATATCATGTTTCCTTTGGATTATTAGTGGCTAGTGTTAGTTTCATCATGATGCTAGTTGATACTATGTTTTGGAGTATGATGATGGAGATGATGCTTGCATGTGGATCATAGCTGGATAGTTAGTAATTGATATTTGCATAGTAGTATTATCGTTCTTGGATTCATCATGATAGTAGTGTTATACTGTCCTCTGAGTATTTTGATATGATGATATTAAGCTTTGGATTATTTGTTGGATATTGCTATGACTTGGATTATAGTTTGATAGTATGTCGGAGTATCAATCATCACGGCTATATTTTGGGGGATAAATTTCGTCATTAAGTTGGTCAGGTGCCACTGAACCGGGCTTTCTCCAGTGCAACCACATTTGCCATTATGGGAAGGGCCTAATGTGATGCTATTGTCGTGTCTCTCGCTGGTGCCTCCAACGAGGGAAGGTTATGGGCGCGCGCTACCCTGATCAAGTAGGTGGACATAAGCCTTGTGTGCCCGTAGTTGGATTTTGCGCGCTTTTGTCCCCGTTTGCGACCGTTTGTTTGCCACGACGGTGGCCGTTTTGCCATGACGGTGGCCATTGGTGCCTTTGTTAGGCACCGGGTCACCCAGGACTAAACCCAAAGGGGGTGTTGGTCGGAGTGGCCGGGAGAGTGTCATGGCAGTAGATCGGTTTTGTCGGAACGCCGTTGGTCCACCCGAATGGGAGTGCGAGGCCATGGGTTCCGTGGTGTGGGTAAAGTGCGCTACCTCTGTAGAGTGTGTTTGTTTAAAACTATCGATAGTCGCGTCCTCGGTCATGGGAATAAGTTTGTACTAGGTCACACCGTTCGATCAACACGCACATGACGGAATGACTTATAGGTGATGTATATGTTGATATTGGGAGTTGTAACAGGTTGGCAGGATGATGGTGATGATGTTGGGATGATCTTGAGGATGATCATTCAGTTTGTGATGTGGTCACGAGGTGATCATGTGGATGTTCCGTTTGTGATCCGTGTATGATCACCGTTTGGTTACGAGGTAACCCGTTGGACCAAGTATGGTTCCGTTTGTGATCCATGAGTGATCACCATTTGGTTTTGATCACGAGGTGATCGAGATGGTATATTGCTTATCTGGTTAGCCAAGAGAGATATGGTTATGGAGATCTGAGATGGTGATTTATCAGTATAGTATTAGTTTCATACCATGCTTAGTAGTTGTTTTATCATGGTAGTTGTTAATTAATTAACCTATTAATGATATGTTATTGTCTTGCCTTGATGTTTATGGTTGTTCTGAGCTTGCAAGTACATTCAATGTACTGACCTAGTGTGTCATGCCAGATTGCAGGTGATGCCATGATTGCTTGATTGCTTGTCTAGGTTGCCATGCGTGCGAGCTAGATCGTGTCCTAGCCAGAGTCCCTACGGAGTGGAGTTCACCACCTTCATCATTGTTCCACTGCTAGAAGTATTCCGCTGCTACGAGTTGTTCTACAACTAGCATAGAGCAAGTGTAGTATTGCAGTCATAGTGTCGCCATGCTGATGTGCTTCTTTGTAACATCAGACCCTTGTATTATTATTCTTGTAATAAAAGTTGATTTGTTCTATGTCAAGCAGTGCCGTATTCCAGAGACTACTCCTCGATCTCTAGGCTGGAATACGGGGCGTTCCGGTTTCTCTAAGCCGGGTGCCACGGCGGGTCAGAAACGTTGTGAACAACATGACCGCGCACATGTCCGCGAACATCCGTGTAACTGGGAGGGTCGGCTCTGATACCAACTTGTAACACCCCGAACACACCCGCCGGTGCTCGTTACTCCTGGCGGGATCTAGACTGGCGCCGCAGATCAATACTAGTCTTTTCTGTGCACTTTGTCGTCACTCGTGCGCACCCGGGAGAAACTTCCCGGTCGGTCACCCATCCTAAAATTACTCCAAGCTGAGCACGCTTAACTTTGGAGTTCTTTCCGAATGGGCTCCCAGAAAAGAAGGAATTCCTTATTGATATGAGTAGTCTATCATCCCTAATAATCCAGGCTATCACACCTGCAGGAGAAGTTAATTCTTCTTAACCACCCACATCTGAAGGGGTGGCTTAGAAGCAATGAGTCTAAGTGTAGCATTTGAGAATTTTGGCTTTGAAGCCCTAGCATATAGTTTTGCAGGAGGTGAATAATACTCATATGAATATCCATAAAAGTTCTTTGATTTGTGAACATAGCAGTTTGAAGAAACACGCTCATATTCATGAGTCTGAAGATAGTTTCCCTGCAAAACATTGGTGTTAGGGTGACCTTGTGAGGTCCTCCATCTGTATGAAGCCTTTGGGCCATATGAAACATTTGTGGTCAGTTAGGCTCGTGAGTCGCTATGCTCAGGAGTCCCCCTTGACGTTCAAACGACCTTCATACCTTAGCTCCACTTGGGAGGGCGCATGACTACCAGGTCCGAGGGACCTGGCAGGGTGGCGTACGCTTGGGCGTGACCCGAGCGCAGCCCCTGTGCCCAACCCCCTCGCGCGACTCTCCCGAGGGGAGGTGTTGCGATGAGGCCAGACACCGAGCCCGGAGGCTCCCTGAGGTTGGTACGGCCGTGAGGTCGCCCTCAGTTGTTTATCACCAGGACGGACCATGGCGCTTCCGCACTTGCATGGGTATAGCCGCTCTTTGGCAGTGTCGACTGCCAGCGCGGAGCATGGTGCTTCCACTGGTACGTGGGAGGGGGCTCCCTCTGAGCGGAGCCCCCGGGGCGTCTACAGCCCCGCCCTGACACGTGGCTTGCATGGCAGGGATGGAGGAGGTGTATCTGGGCACTCGTGAGCCAGCGCAGGACTCATGAAGCCTTACCTGAAGGCGGGTTGCTCCTGGTCTTGATTTTTGATGACTGTGGCGGTCCTGCGAGATGGTTAAACAACCTGCGCCAAAAGGATTTCCTGAGGCTATCGCACAAGAAGGCCAAGCACCAACGACCCCAGGAAGTGACGTGAACAGGGCCGACCCGCCAGACAGAGCTCATCCATTGGATTTATCGACGCTGCGGGGATGAGCCCGAGCACAGACGCCGTGCCTAGCCTTCTTATACGAAGGATCCTGAAGAAAGATAGTTGGCGCGTGGCTCCCTTGGTGGGTGACAATCAGGCAGGTGATAACCATAGATAGATTATGCATGAGAAGCAAACTGGCTTAGGTAAACGTAGGAACGATACATGCCACTGGGTTGGACCCGAGCGGCCTGGGGTTAATGTTGCCCATGGGCCGCTCCCAGTAGAGTGAAATGAAGATGCAAGGAGATACATGCCGCAGGGACGGACCCACACGGCCTGGGAATGATGCAGCCCAAGGGGCGCTCCTAGCTAAATGGACTTGGAGAGATGTCACCTAGTTTGGTGGCCTAAGGGGTGTTGGGGTAGCTGAAGACATGCAGCGAAGAAGCCGCCCCTCACGAGCAACCGGGGCCCCGAGCCTCGGGAGGCTCTGGAGGCTTGGGCGGCCTCCGGAGGACCGTCTCCATCTCCGCCAGGACTGGGTGATGTCTATCCTCCTGACCCGCCATGACGCTCTGCAGGTTGCGCTAGAAAGCAGCAGCCACGCTCAGTAGGCCGAACGGAATGCGAACATAGTTGTGAGGCGGACCCTCGCAGCGTCCAACACGCGAGCGAAGGCCAGAAACGCTCCTGAGATGCGGCCCGGTTGAGCCCTAGGATGTCGATGCAGATGCGCAGCTCACCACCCTCGCCTGGGTGGGGAGCAGCGCCAGGTGGGCGGCGCTCACCGCGTATTGCTCTTGCTTCGTGAAGCTCTTGTGATGCCTTATCGATGCACTCCTGAGCGCCAGGCGCTCTTCGCCTGGCGCCCTCCTGAGGGAAACGTGTCGCGAAGCACGCCTCCACGTGGTGCCCGAGCGCCTCCCTCTTGATGCTGGCCAGGTCTGAGGCCCTCCAGAAGAGTGCCCCCGAGCCCTGCATGAGGACCGCGCCGGGCGCGCATCCCTATGCGAGGGAGGGAGGCGCCCCAGGCGCGGGCGTAGATCCTGAAGTGGTGCCGCTGGAGGTGCCGCTCCCTTGGGGTCCAGTCTGGAGCGGCTGCTTCTTCTTCTTGGGGTTGGCCTCAGGAGGGTACTGCGTCGTGTTGCTTTTAGGATCTTCGAGTGATGCAGCTTGGAAGGCGCGCTCGAGGGAGCACACCGCGTCTCTTTCTTTGCAGGGGATGGTGATGATTCTGCCACTTCCAGGCATCTTGAGGACATTGTAGCCATGGTGGGTGACTTCCATGAATTTGGCCAGCGTTGGGTACCCAAGGATGGCGTTGTACGGCAGACGGATGTGAGCGACGTTGAAGTCGATGAGCTCGGTGTGGTAGTTGTCGCGCTGACCGAAGGTGACAGGTAGACGAACTTGCCCTATCGGGGTGGTAGAACCGCCAGTAACTCCTGAGAAAGGCTTCGTAGGCTGGAGCTGATCGTATGGCACTTGAAGGCTGTCGAAAGTCTCGACGGACAGGACATTGATGAGGGTCTTGGTAACTTGGACATTGCTGATGACGGGTGAACAGAGCATCGGGAGAACGCCGGCCATTGCCACGCACTTGAGCTCGTCTGCCGAGCTAAAGGTGATGGCGTACTTGGACCATCTAAGCGGGCGTGTGGCCTCGAGCTGGAGGAGGACTGCTTTCACCTCACGAGTAAATAGCTTGAAGACACACTGAGAGGTTGGGGCTTGAGCTCCACCCAAGATGCAGGCGATAGCTCGCGACTCTTGGAAGCCCCCAGCCCCCTCGTATTGTTGATGGTCATCGTTCCTTCTTGGCGGCGGCAGCGGGGGGAGACCAGGGTTGCCCTGAGGACGGTCCTCACGAGGCTGGTCCCTCCAGGCGCCCTCACGAGGTTGGTCCTGCCAACGATCCTCGCGAGGTTGGTCGCGCCACTCCTGGCGGGGCCCACGGTCGTCCCGGTGTCCTCCACCACGTCCACCTCCTCGGCCGTAGCCCCGATCATTGCGCTCAGGGCGTCGACCGAAGCGTCCATCTCGAATGGACCTGAGCTCTTGACAGTCATTAGTGTTGAGCGTGCGCATGTTGTGGAAGGTGCAGAACATGCGGCTGCCCTTGGACGACTCGAGAAGATCTCGGCCGCGCTTGGTGCCTGGTTCCGCCGCGAGCACGGCCACTCCTTTGCGCTTCACGTCCTTGACCTTGGCCTTCTTCTCCTCTGGGTCCACAGCAGGGAGCTCGAGGAGGGAGACACGCCCCTCCTCAGCTCTTGCACACTTGGTCGCGATGTTGAATAGCTCCAAGGTCATGCAAAATTCTTCATGGATGGCGAGCTCCCCTTCATCTTAACGTCGTGAACGCCATCGGAGAACACCGAGATGATGGCCTCGTCCGTTACCTTGGGGATCTTGATTCGCGTGCTGTTGAAGCGTTGGTATTTCTGCAGGGTTTCTCCTAGTTGTTGCTTGCTACGGCGTAGGTCACCCGCAACCGGGGGGCGGTCGCGAGTGCGCTAGAAGTTGGCGATGAAGCGGTCGCGCTTCTCGTCCCAGGAGGAAATCGAGCCCAGAGGCAGGTTCAGGAGCCATGAGCGGGCTCCATCCTTGAGAGCCATGGGAAACCAGTTCTCCATGACCTTTTCGTCGCCGTTGGCTTCTTCGATGCTTAGCTCGTAGAGCTGCAGAAACTCCGCAGGGTCGAGGGTGCCGTCGTAGCGAGGAGGCAGATCTGGCTTGAACTTGCCCGGCCATACGACGCTAAGCAACTCAGGAGCGAAGGTGCAGCAGCCCGCCGTGGCCACCGGGGCCCGTCGTGGAGGCAGAGCTTTGTCGTCATGCCCCTGCGCCGCCACGGCACGCGGCACATGGCCCTATCGCAGCAAGCAATCCGCAGTGGAGCTGGGAGTGGTGGAGCGTTTCCTTGTGGACGGGGAATCTCTTGGCAGCTTCTTTCTTCGTGCGCGAGCGCGTGGCGCGGTGGGTCGTGCCACGGGGTCGTGCATCTTGGAGCGAGGGCGTCGTCCTGGCGTGGGAGAGGCGGAGGCCTACCGTGAGTTGCACGCCCGCAGCTGGGGGCGGACGAGGCAGCGAGTGGGATGGTGTAGGAGAGCCTCCCGCGGCGCTGACGAGCTTGGCGACGCGGTCCAGCCAGTCCTTGTAGAGGTCGTCGACTAGACGGTAGCACAGAAGCTCGCGCGCCATGAGTAGCATGGCCTGCGCATCCGTGGGTGCGCGGCGAGCGTGAGACGATGAGCCTGCCGGAGTCAGCGATGGGGTGGCAGTGTGGCCGTCACGGCGCACGGAGGGGTGCAACGAAGAGGCTTGCTACTCGTTTGCCGCCGGACTGGTGACCGTGTTGGCGACGGGTGACGGAGAACGACGGGGAGGCCCGCCAACTGGGCCATCTGAGCGACGCGGGCGGCGAGAGCGGCCCGGCGCTCCACGCAAGCCCGACGAGCGTCGGCCATGAGGTTGGTGGAGTGACGAGACGTGGATCGACGAAGAAGAAGGCTTCGGCGCACCCCTACCTAGCGCGCCAAATGTCGGATTTTGGGCTCCTTGCAAAACCCTTGAGGTTCGAACACTAGGATGCGCACGAAGATCTCCCCCCTCTCTAGCTCACACACTCTACGATCTCACGGCCCAGCTTCGACGGACCCAAAGAACATGAGACACAAGATTTATATTGGTTCAGGCCACCGTTATGGTGTAATACCCTACTCCAGTGTGGTGTGGTGGATTGCCTCTTGGGCTGAGGATGAACAGTTACAAGGGAAGAACAGCCTCATGAGGAGAGGTGTTCTTGTGCTTGGGGAACTTGTGTGTTCCAGGAAGATCTCTCCCTTTCTATGGTGGTGGCTAGTCCTATTTATAGAGGCCCTGGTCCTCTTCCGAAATATTGAGCGGGAAGGGATCCCACAACGGCCAATTTGAAGGGAGACAACTAGTACAAGTTATCCTGACAAAAGTAGTCTTCGCCTACCAAAGGCTCTGGTGGTGATGCCGTCTTGGGCTCCACGGTGACCTCTGTCCTGCCGTCCTGCTGGTCTTGGTCTTGTTGCACCGATATAGAAACCTTTCCCTGATACCTTGGAACTCCTCGCCTGCGCTTGCCTCCTTAGCACCAAAGAGGAAGCAAGGACACTGTGCTTGCTGGCGCCCGCCTGGTTTTGATCATCATGGCTTACGTCATTGGAACCTCGCGAGGTTTGCCTTGCCTTGATCTCTCCGCCCCTCGCGAGCCAGCCTGGTGAAGCCGCCCCTGAGAAGGTCTTGCGTCGTCCGCCTCGCAAGGGTCTTGAATGTTTGCTGGTGAAGATGGGTCATACGGGGCCATTGGTGGAGCCACACTGCGGGCCGCAGGCAGGCAAGTCCGGGGACCCCCATTCCTAGAACGCCGACAGCAGGGGTGTCCCAACTTAATCCATCACAAACTCTCACGATCAACGAAGGAAAATCATCCTCCCGGAATAACCCAATCAAGCTCGGAATCCCGGTTCAGAAGACATTTCGACAATGGTAAAACAAGTCCAGCAAGACCTCCCGGTGTGTCGACACCCTGATAGGACTCACACATATCTTGTTCTCAAGACACGACCGGATGAGCTAAGCGTATAGTAACTAACGTCCTGAGTTGCCCCAGGTAGCCCACACAATGCTCTAGTGGACCAGCACCAGTAGCACTGGGCCCCCTATATTACGTGCAATAACGAACCTCAGGTAGTGCTAACTCCCTATGCGTCAAATTTATTAGCAGATTTATTATTATGTTGGGCACATGTTAAAACCAATGTTGGGTCTTGCTGGAGGAGTTTTATTCAAAGCAAACTATCAAGGGGGGCCCATAAACCCTGGCCGTATTAGGAACGCAAAATCAAGGAACATAACACCAGTATGATGGAAACTAGGGTGGAAAGAGTGGAACAAAACACTAGGCAAAAGGCCGAGCCTTCCATGTAACACCCCGGATATAATTTTCCCTATTTGTACTCCAACTCTTGCCGTTTCCGGCGTTAAGTCATATTTATTTCTCGGGTTCGGGTCTTTGTCTCCGTGTGTTGTTTTCGTTGTCACGCATCTCATATCATGTCATCATGTGCATTGCAGTTGCATACGTGTTCATCTCATGCATTCGAGCATTTTCACCGTTGTCCGTTTTGCATTCCGGCGCTTCGTTCTCCTCCGGTGGTCATTTCTAGCTTTCTTTCGTGTGTGGGGATTAAACATTTCCGGATTGGACCGAGACTTGCCAAGCGGCCTTGGTTTACTACCGGTAGACCGCCTGTCAAGTTTCGTGCCATTTGGACTTTGTTTGATACTCCAACGGTTAACCGAGGGACCGAAAAGGCCTCGTGCGTGTTGCAGCCCAACACCCCTCCAATTTGGCCCAAAAACCCATCAAACTCTGTTCTATGTCCTAGAGCGTTCGATCACGATCACGTGGCCGAAAACCGCACCTCATTTGGACTCTCCTAGCTCCACTTATGCCTATATATATATATATATATCTCCCCCCATTCGGATCACGGACGAAACCGTAGCCCCTCTCCTCCTCCGACCGCCGGACAAAAATCCGGACGGCCGGACATTGTCTGCCGCCCTCCGCACCCAGTCAGCAGCCGCCACCTGTCCCCGGGGCGGGACCGCATCGCCGCCACCGCGCCGGCCCGCCCAGGCCCACCGCGGGCCCCCTCCTCGCTGCATCCGGGCCGC
>NC_041384.1:315158708-315168281 GCF_002162155.2 Triticum dicoccoides
GGCGCCGCCCCGTCCAAGCCCGCCGCCGTCCTCGGGAGCCGCGCCAAGGCCGGCTTCTTCCTCTCCTTCCCCGGCAATGACGAACTCCGGCGACCAAGTTCCGGCCAGCTACAGTGTTCCAGCGTTCCTCGGATTGCGTGCCAGATCCAGATCTGAGAAAATATCTCCTCACGGTTGAGTTTTCCCTCCAAACCCTAATTTTTTTATGCCTACTTTGACCGGCCATATCTCCGCATTCGTAGCTCCAATTTGGGCATATAGTATATCAAAATGTTCGCCTCGACGAGTACATCATTTCATTCCATTGCATCATTTTCATTTGAGTACATCTTGATGCCCAATATGCTGTTAGAAGGAGGCTTCGTGAGTTAATTGTCAGATCTGCTAGTTCATCTTAGACTTTTGTCATTTTTGCCATGATTATTGTGTGCATGCTATGCCTGTGAGTCCTTCATATATTTTGTTAAGGATTTTGTCTTCTTTCCAGAGGTGCGACCCATGCATTTTTAGGATGTGTGTGGTGACTTGTGCAAGCTTGCAAAGTGAGGCACCCGGTAAATCTGCTTTCAGGGACTTAGTAGTTTTCACAAAGTCTGGGATTATTTAGTTCATGATGCCATATGTTCAGCTTGTTTCCTAGTGATCCGTGCCTCTTTTGAGGATGATCAGTAAGGGAGTTTTGTTAATCATGTTATTATCTATCCATCCATGTCTTTGTTTGCAATTATGGAGCACCCTAGCTTGAGTCAATCGAGCTCTACTTTTGATTCGTTGTGAATCTGGGCAGATCGTCAACTCGTTTGCGATTTTGCCGATGCTATTGTAGTTGATCCGCGCATGCTATGCCATTGTTCTTGCCATGTCTAGCTAGAATTTTGTGCCTTTTTAATGGATGTATGCTTGTCTTGCCATGACTTGCACCGTAGTGAGTGCATTGAGCTCGTTTACATGCCTTCGTGAGTTATATTTCAGCATGTCTCAGTTTTCACTAAGTCTGAAAACTGATTGTGTTTTTGCTATGTTCGTGTGTCCGTTAGTATATTTTGTGAACCCTTTTCGCTCAAGGTCACTTAGGGACTTTTGTTAATCTTGTTGAGTAGCTCCATGCCATGTTCTTAATTGTCTTAATCAGGTCATGTATCATGTTGTTTTTCTGCTCTGAAGAGGGCTTCGTGATCTAAAATTTCAGACAAGTGTTAATTTCACTAAGTCTGGAATCTGTTTTGCATTTGCGTTTTTGTCATTCTTGTTTGAACCTCATAATGGATGATTTGGCCGTGGCTCAGTGCTAGTCTTTTGTTAAGCATCTTGTGTGCATACCTGCCATGTATTTTGTTGTCATGTTTGGTGGCTGTAGCATGTTCATTTCATTGCATTTAGATGCCTACTTGCTGTAAATCGCAGACCGGTGTCATTCTTAAAACGCTTGCCATTTCCAAACCGTAACTTCGATTCCGGCGTTCTTTATATCGTTTTCAAGCGATTTCATCTCATCTTTCCAGTGGCACCCTTGGAATTCCAAGTTCAGGCCAGGTTCATGCATTTCCTGTCATATCTTGCATTTTGCAATCCGGCATCGCATCCCGCATAGCATATCATCATTTCATCATAACGCTTGATCCTTGCATGTGGTTGATTGTATCCTTGTTGCTTGTTTGTCTTGTTTGGGTAGATCCGGGAGACGAGTTCGCTAACGAGGAGCCCGTGGAGTTTGCTTTTGAGGATCCAGTCAACTCTGACAGCTTTGCAGGCAAGATGATCATACCCTCGAAATCACTACTATCTTTGCTATGCTAGTTTGCTCGCTCTTTGCTATGCCAATGCTACGATGCCTACCTTTTGCTTGTCAGCCTCCCAAATTGCCATGTTGAAACTCTAACCCACCATGTCCTAGCAAACCGTTGATTGGCTATGTTACCGCTTTGCTCAGCCCCTCTTATAGCGTTGCTAGTTGCAGGTGAAGATTGGAGGCCGTTCCTTGTTGGAACATCTTTTATTTTACTTGTTGGGATATCATTATATTGCTATGTTATCTTAATGCATCTATATACTTGGTAAAGGGTGGAAGGCTTGGCCTCTCGCCTAGTGTTTTGTTCCACTCTTGCCGCCCTAGTTTCCGTCATATCGGTGTTATGTTCCCGGATTTTGCGTCCCTTACGGGGTTGGGTTATAATGGGAACCCCTTGATAGTTCGCCTTGATTAAAGCTTTTCCAGCAATGCCCAACCTTGGTTTTACCATTCGCCACCTAGCCTCTTTTCCCTTGGGTTACCGGAGCCCGAGGGTCATCTTATTTTACCCCCCCGGGCCAGTGCTCCTCTGAGTGTTGGTCCACCTGTCAGCTACCGGTGGCCACCAGGGGCAACTCTGGGCTGGCCTACCCATACCTAAGACAATCTGAGTGTGCCCTGAGAAAGAGATATGTGCAGCTCCTATCGGGATTTGTCGGCACATTCGGGCGGTGTTGCTGGTCTTGTTTTAACCTGTCGAAGTGTCTTCAGTTACCGAGATACCGAGTCTGATCGAAACGTCTTGGGAGGAGGTCTATTCCTTTGTTGACCGTGAGAGCTTGTCATGGGCTAAGTTGGGACTCCCCTGCAGGGATTGAACTTTTGAAAGCCGTGCCCGCGGTTATGGGCAGATGGGAATTTGTTAATGTCCGGTTGTAGATAACTTGAACCTTAATTAATTAAAATGAATCAACTGAGTGTGTTACCGTGATGGCCTCTTCTCGGCGGAGTCCGGGAAGTGGACACGGTGTTGGAGTTATGTTTTGCGCAGGTTGCTCTCTAGTTTCTCGCTCGTGCTTTGCCTCCTCTTCTCGCTCTGCTTTGCGAATAAGATAGCCACCATATATGCTAGTCGCTTGCTGCAGCTCCACATATTTTACCTTACCCTTCCTATAAGCTTAAATAGTCTTGATCACGAGGGTGCGAGATTGCTGAGTCCCTGTGGCTCACAGATACTATAACTCCAGATGAAGGTCCAGGTGATTCCGCTCCAGGTGACGAGTACGAGCTCAAGTGGGAGTTCGACGAGGACTCTCAGCGATACTACGTTTCCTTTCCCGATGATCAGTAGTGGTGCCCAGTTGGGGGTGATTGGGACCGTGTCGCATGTTGGGTTCTCTTCTATTTTGGCACCGTAGCCGGGCCATGAGTGTTTTGGATGATGTAATGTTATTTGTGTTCTTGATTGACGTGGCGAGTGTAAGCCAACTATGTTCTCCACTCTATTATTCATACTACATGGGATGTTGTGAAGATTGCCTAACTTGCGACATATGCCTTCAATGCGATTATGTCTCTAAGTCGTGCCTCGACACGTGGGAGCTATAGTCGCATCGAGGGTGTTACAAGTTGGTAATCAGAGCCTTCCCCGACCTTAGGAGCCCCATTGCTTGATCGTTTTTAGCAGCGAGTTGTGTCTAGAAAAATGTTTTGAGTCATTTAGGAATTATATATCGGAGAGCTTAGGAATTCTTTTTACTTCCCAGTCTCCTCATTGCTCTGGTAAGGCATCCTGACGTAGAGTTTTGACTCTTCTCTTCTCAAATTTCACTAAATTTTTTTGAGTATCACGCGAGTATCTTGGAATCGTTCCGATGGCTTATGATGAGAACATTGTCTTGGTGCCTCCTGTCAGGGGTTTAGTGGAAGTGTCCCGGGGAGTTGAGCTCTGAGGTGTTGTCATCATAATTTTATCGTTGCAATTCTGGAATACTTGAGATATGTTCGCCGACATCGAAAATCTCTTTTATGCAGTTCGTTGGTGAGATAACCTCGACGCCACCCAGTACTGAGGCGGGAGTTCGGGAGTATCACCATAACTTGTATAACGGATGCTTTTCGAAGGTTGAGGTAGATGGTTTCCGAAGGTTTCTTGGTTATGTGTTGAAGGATGGATACAGCTGGATGTAGGATTTGCTAGTTTGGGTGAGATATTATGCTTCCCCTGTATCCCCAACACCTGATTGCATAACCGGAAAGGTTCGGGAGTTTCATAGGTGGGAATTCTAGTAGCTGTAGTTCTTCTTCCACGGATATTGGTTTGAGATTGGGATTTCTTACCGATTATTCGTTCTTGATCCGTACCTTGTTGATTTATTTCTCTACCTTAATTCTACGTGGCTTCTCAATTTATGGATATGTGACCATTTGAAGAGGAATGCATTCGTTCATTTTGTCCGGATGTGAAGACTATATGTTGCAATTTTCATTCCGTTGGATTCAGCTTCTATATTTATCTATCAATGTGCTAATGGTGGTCAACCTCTTCAGGATGGCTCCTCCAACGCGCACGACTCTGAATCCTGATCTGCCACCACCTCCACCTCCTCCAGAGGCATGGCAAGCTGTGATGGCCGCAACCAATGCAAACACTCAGCTGATCATGCAAATTCTTCAAGAGCGCAATCAAGGCAGTCAAGGGAATCAAGGCAGCAATCAGAGTCACTTTGCTACACTCAACCAGTTCCTTGCTAACGAGCCAAAGACTTTCAGCAATTGTGTTGAGGCAACCGATGCTGACGATCGGCTTGTGGATCTGTGTAAGCATTTCGAGTGCAGTAACGTCAGGCCTGAGGACTTTGTCAAGTTCGCTTCCTTCCAACTCAAAGATCAAGCTGCAGAATGGTTCCAGCAGTACAAGGATTCCAGAGGTGGACGTGTTATCACTTGGGATGATTTCCATCGAGATTTCCGAGCTCATCATATTCTGCAGAGCGTGGTTGAAAGCAAGCGTGAGGAATTCTGCAATCTGAAGCAAGGCTCTTTGTCTGTCTATGACTACAACAAGTTGTTCCAGAAGCTTGCCCGCTTTGCCAAGCATGACGTGCCTGATGAGAAGAGCATGATATACCAGTTCAGGGGTGGTCCCAGAGAAGATATCCAGCTTGCTCTTGTTCTCTTTGAGCCCTTGAGATACGATGAGTTCTACAACATGGCACTGAAGCAAGAGGCTGCTCAATTGAGGTGTGATGCTTCCAGGAAGCGAGTCAGAGATGTTACTCCTTCCTCTACTCAAGTGGCCAAGCAGCAGAAGTTTTGGCTTCCTCCTCCTCCGTTCCGTCAGCCGTATCAGCAGAAGAGCAAAGGTGGCAGTGGTTCTTTCCACCCACCCAATCCTGGCTTTCAGAACAAGACTTCGTCTCAAGCTCCAAGATCGAGTGCTCCGTATCACCGTCCGCTTTTAGAGGTCACGTGCAACAAGTGCCAACAGAAGGGTCACTATGCCAACAAGTGTCTCTACCAGAGGTGTCTTCCTCCTCCTCCTCCTGTCAGATCGGCAAGTACAGCTGTGGTCAAGCATAACCCCAAGCATGCCAAGGTCAATTTGATGAATGCAGCTTAGGCAGAGGACTCGTCAGATGTGATCATGGGTAACCTTCCTGTCAACGATGCTCCTGCAAAAGTTCTATTTGCCATTGGTGCATCGCATTCCTTTTTGTCATGCCCTTTTTCATCGAAGCACAATGTTGATACCGAGATTATGCCCAAAGTCATGCAAGTTGTTTCTCCCGGCAAGCTTTTGACTTCTAGTTTGGTTGCTCCCGATGTCTCTATCACGTTGGGCGATTACAAGTTTCTCTCTTCTCCGGTGGTGCTTGGTAACTCAGATATTGATCTTATTCTCGGGATGGATTGGCTTTCTAAGCACAAGGCTCAGCTTGATTGTGCATCCAGGCAGATTCAATTGACTCATTCGTCTGAGGATGTAATTGTCTTTGCCGCTCGGGATAATTCCATTCGTCTGTTTTCTCTCAATGAGAAGGGTGAATTGGACGCTATTTCGCAAATTCCAGTTGTTTGCGAATATCAAGACGTCGTTCCAGAAGAGCTCCCAGGAATGCCTCCGCACCGGCCAGTTGAATTCGTTATTGAACTTGAGCCTGGCATGGAACCTGTGTGCAAACGTCCTTACAAGGTCGGACCTGAAGAGTTGAAAGAGCTGAAGAAGCAACTCGATGAGCAAGAAAGAATGGGTCTCATCCGGCCTAGTTCTTCCCTGTGGGGTTGTGGTGTTCTTTTTGTGAAGAAGAAGGATGGAACGGACCGACTTTGTGTTGATTACTGTCCGGTGAACAAGAAGACCATCAAGAACAAATACCCACTTCCCAACATCAATGAGCTGTTCGAACAACTCAAAGGTGTCCAAGTATTCTCCAAGCTTGATCTTCGTATGGGTTATCACCAGATCCGCATTCGTGAAGAAGATATTCCCAAGACAGCTTTCAGAACAAGCTTTGGTTCATATGAATACACTGTCATGTCTTTTTGCCTTGCCAACGCTCCTCCGACGTTCTCTCGCATGATGAACTTCATCTTCAACGCCTACACCAATGACTTCGTTTTGGTCTATCTCGACGACATTCTGGTTTTCTCCAAGAACAAGGAAGATCATGCCAAGCACTTGCGTTTGGTTCTCGATAAGCTCAGAGAGCATTAGTTCTACGCCAAGTTCTCCAAGTGTGAATTTTGGCTCGATGAGGTTCTTTATCTTGGTCATATCATCTCTGCCAAGGGCATTGCCGTGAATCCTGAGAAGGTGTCTGCAATTGTGAATTGGGAACCTCCTCAGAACGTGAAACAACTCCGCAGTTTTCTCGGTCTCGCAAGCTATTGCCGAAGATTCATTGAAAACTTTTCCTAGATCGCGAAGCCTCTCTCTAATCTTCTTCAGAAGCACGTCAAGTACGTTTGGTCTCCGGAGTGTGATATTGCTTTCAACGCTTTCAAAGAGAAGTTTATCACTGCTCCAGTTCTGACTCCGCCTGATGAATCCAAGCCGTACGAGGTCTTTTGTGATGCCTCTCTCCAAGGTCTTGGCGCAGTTTTGATGCAAGAGAAGAAAGTTGTTGCTTATACATCTCGCCAGTTGAAGCCTAATGAGAAGAACTACCCCACTCATGATCTCGAGTTGGCGGCAGTTGTGCATGCTCTTTTGACTTGGAGACATCTTCTATTGGCAAGAAAAGTGGATATTTTCACTGATCACAAGAGTCTCAAGTACATCTTCACTCAGCCTAATCTCAACCTCAGGAAAACTCGATGGGTCGAAATGATTCAAGAGTATAATCCGAGTATTGAGTACACTCCAGGCAAGGCTAATGTGATTGCTGACGCTTTGAGCAGGAAGGCCTACTGCAACAGTCTGATTCTCAAGCTTAATCTGCAAGTTGTTCCTCAAGGTTTCCTTGCCAACCTTCAAGTCTCTCCTACCTTAGAAGACCAGATTCGCCAAGCCCAGCTTCTTGATGCTATGGTGAAAAAGGTGAAGATTGGGATTGCCAAGAGTCAGTCCAAGTACAAGTGCTGCCGCCTTGATGACAAGGACACTCTCTTCTTCGAGGATCGAATTGTTGTACCCAAAGGTGAACTTCGTAAAGTGATCATGAATGAGGCTCACAATTCTCTCCTCTCCATCCACCCTGGGAGTACGAAGATGTATCAGGATCTCAAGCAAGCTTATTGGTGGACTCGAATGAAGCGCGAGATCGCTCAATTCGTGAATGATTGTGATGTCTGCAGAAGAGTGAAGGCAGAACACCAAAGGCTAGCTGGTCTCCTCCAACCTCTTGCCATTCCAGAATGGAAGTTTGACCACATTGAAATGGACTTCGTGAATGGATTTCCAAAGTCCAAGCGTGGCAATGATTCTATATTCGTTGTCATCGACAAGCTCACCAAAGTGGCTCACTTTCTGCCTATCAAAGAGTCGATCACTGCAGCTCAATTGGCGGAACTCTATACCTCTCGCATTGTCTCTCTGCACGGTATTCCTCAAGTGATCTCTTCAGACCGTGGCAGCATCTTTACCTTGAAGTTTTGGGATTCTTTTCAGAAGGCCATGGGCACCAACATCCGCTTCAGCACAGCTTTCCATCCTCAAACAAGCGGTCAAGTCGAGCGTGTCAACCAGATTCTTGAAGATATGCTTAGGGCTTGTGTGATCTCCTTCGGCATGAAGTGGGAGGATTGTCTTCCTTATGCTAAATTCTCATACAACAACAGTTTTCAAGCAAGTTCGGGCAAGGCCCCTTTTGAAATTCTGTATGGCAGGAAGTGCCGTACCCCTCTCAACTGGTCTGAAACCGGTGAACGTCAGCTTTTGGGTAATGACTTAATCACAGAAGCAGAAGAAATGTGCAAAGTCATTCGTGATAACCTCAAAGTAGCCCAATCCCACCAGAAGAGCTACTATGATAGTAAGCACCGTGATTTGGCTTTCGAGATCGGAGATCATGTTTACCTCCGTGTCTCTCCTATGAAAGGTACTCGTCGCTTCGGTATCAAAGGGAAGCTTGCCCCCATATACGTGGGACCTTTCAAGATTGTCAGCAAGAGAGGCGACCTCGCCTATCAACTCGAGCTTCCTTCAAACTTTGCAAATGTTCATGACGTGTTCCATGTCTCTCAGCTTCGAAAGTGCTTCAAGACTCCTGACCGCACCGTCAACTTCGAGGACATTGAGCTCCAAGAAGATCTCTCTTATCATGAGCACCCAGTTTCTATTCTTGAAGAGACTGAACGCAAGACGCGCAAAAAGTTAATCAAATTTCTCAAAGTCAAGTGGTCACACCATTCCGACCGTGAAGCTACCTGGGAACGCGAGGATCACCTCCATTCTGAGTACCCGGAGTTCTTTCAGTCCTAGATCTCGGGACGAGATCTTTTCATAGTGGTGGAGTGTTGTAACACCCCGGATATAATTTTGCCTATTTGTACTCCAACTCTTGTCGTTTCCGGCGTTAAGTCATATTTATTTCTCGGGTTCGGGTCTTTGTCTCCGTGTGTTGTTTTCATTGTCATGCATCTCATATCATGTCATCATGTGCATTGCATTTGCATACGTGTTCATCTCATGCATTCGAGCATTTTCCCCGTTGTCCGTTTTGCATTCCGGCGCTTCGTTCTCCTCCGGTGGTCATTTCTAGCTTTCTTTCGTGTGTGGGGATTAAACATTTCCGGATTGGACCGAGACTTGCCAAGCGGCCTTGGTTTACTACCGTAGACCGCCTGTCAAGTTTCGTGCCATTTGGACTTCGTTTGATACTCCAACGGTTAACCGAGGGACCGAAAAGGCCTCGTGTGTGTTGCAGCCCAACACCCCTCCCATTTGGCCCAAAAACCCATCAAACTCTGCTCCATGTCCTAGAGCGTTCGATCACGATCGCGTGGCCGAAAACCGCACCTCATTTGGACTCTCCTAGCTCCACTTATGCCTATATATATCTCCCCCCATTCGAATCACGGACGAAACCCTAGCCCCTCTCCTCCTCCGACCGCCGGACAAAAATCCGGACGGCCGGACATTGTCCGCCGCCCTCCGCGCCCAGCCAGCAGCCGCCACCTGTCCCCGAGGCGGGACCGCATCGCCGCCACCGCGCCGGCCCGCCCAGGACCACCGCGGGCCCCCCTCCTCGCTCCATCTGGGCCGCGCCCGCGCCCCCGCAGCGCCGCCCGCCTCCTCTTGCCGGCGCCGCCCCGCCGCCACGAGCCCGCCGCGCCGCCTCCCCGATGCCGCCCGCCGACGAGCTGCCGCTGTCGGCGCCGCCTCGCCGCCCGCGCCCGGC